>NC_133618.1:561015008-561116333 GCF_048593235.1 Sminthopsis crassicaudata
GATTTGATGACATGAAGGAAAAGCATAGTAGGAAATGATGTTTCCTAGACAATGCTACAGGCAAAGTGGTTCCAAGGAATGGTTACCTTCTTCTACATTTCAGTAAGTCACTTAAAAATGTTAATGATCCTGTCTTATGATAGCGGTTATTATAAGCTTTCTGTTATAGTATATTTCTAAGCAGATTCTTTTCTCTTTACATTAGGGGCCATGGACCTAGCCTTCCCTTTTTTTTTTTTTTTTTTTTTTTTTTTTGTATAACAGACTAATCTCCACTATTTCATGTAGTGTACCTTGCTGTTAAATAACAATCATTATGATAATATCTTGTGTAATTCTTCTACTACAGCAGGTAATAATTGTTTCTATGTAGACTTCTGGGATTTGGAGGTGTTTTTTTCCCTCATTCATTTCCCAATGCAAGGAAATATGGCATGATTTGGGATCAAAAGAAAAGCACATGAAAAGGAATCATTATCGTTTTCAATTCCCCATGGAGTAGCAGGTGGAGAAATCCTTCTACCTTCTTCCTTTCTCTGTTATCTTCCTTTTTCTGGAGTTCTCTTTTTAATTCTGCCCCAGTCCAAATCATTCAATATCTCCTTGCCTTAGAGATAAAAAGAAATACAAACCACAGGATACTATGAAGATTCCTCCCTCCCCTCCCTGGCACTATTCCATAGACAGTGCCAGGCTTACTTTTGGATAGCATTATTAATGTATTTTTCAGAGTACTTTTGCACTCATTTTATTTTATAAATCCTTCCAATAACCCAATGAAGTAGGCATGGTATTGTTACTCCTCTTCTGTACATGAGAAAGTAGATACAAATGGACCTGTGGTTTGTTAGAGACATAACCCTACCTAGGTCATAAATAATAGACTTTTAAAGCTGGAAAGGGTCTCAGTGCTCATTTAGAAACCAGGTAGGTATTCCATTCCTGGTCTAGTATTCTTTCTCCAAAATTACACAGTTCTTCTCTGCTTGTAGCAATCAAGGGACTAATCCAAGAGTCATTATCTGAATAGGTTAGTTTCTTGCCAGTAATCCTGCCACTTCCATTGCAATATGAAAAAAAAATAGTCTTGGGTTTTCTCAAGCCATTTTCTCAAGCACAATAACTTGAGAAAATTGTCTAGTTGTTGCATCCTTTGTAACATCCAGCTTCCCTTTAATATCATCATCTTGAATGATCCACTTTTCTGTGCAAACAGTTCTATCCAACAATTTCACCTTTTGTATCTCATTTTAGAACAAAAGTTCATGATATGATTCCATCTAAGTTAAGGGATGGAACTTCAGAGTCTTCCAAAGGTAAATAAAACTTAACTATCATCAGCCAGATATAGTAATATCTTCCATATAATGTCACTTAATGTCACTTATGTTTAGTATCTGTTGACATCTCTTTAATATTTAGAAATGGTGTGGAGACATTCCATTTTTCTAGAATAGAATCTGGGTTGGATAATGAACTGGATCTAACTCTGAGTAGAAGGGAATGGGCAGAAACCTAGGAACTTACACATTCTTTATAGTGACACCAAACTTGTTTCCTGAAAATAAAAACATATCTTTTTGATGTCATTATTTTTTGATGACATCTCATATGATTTCAAGATGAGGAATACCATAGTCTCCAGGGAATTAAGGTGGTGAGTTCTCCAAAGGGTGATAGAGAGGCTTAGACCAACAAATAAATGGCAGAATGGAAAGTAATGTCAGCAGAGAGACACAGATTGGTAAAAGGAGACAGTGCGGTTATTAGCAAGTACAAGAGACAAAACATGAATATCTTATATAGTCTGTTGCTATAGTATGCCAAGGAGGCAGCTGCTGGCACAATGGATAGAGCACTGGATCTGAAAATCCAGCCTTAGATTCTTATTAGCTGTGTGACCTGGGGCAAAGTCACTTATCATGTCTGCCTCAGTTTTCTCAACTTTAAAATAGGGATAATATTACCTGCCTCATAGGGTTAGTATAAGGATCAAACGAGATACTATTTGTAAAGCATTTAGCACATTAGTGGACACATAGAAGATATTTAATAATTGCTTAAATCTTTCCCCCTCCTTTGCCCCTCTCTCTGGTCCATGTAATGTCAAGAAGTTTAGAAGAAGGTTCTGCCATCTTGGGTGGATAATATGTAGTGGATTTATAAAAGAACATGATCTAGAGTTGTACAGAGCAAAGAAGGTGTAGATGGGGAGCAATCTTCACCCCTGAACCCAAATTGATAAGATCATAGATCTATTAAAAAGAAGAAATGGCTACTCACAACTTTTGTTGAGCCTGACTTTGCTAAAAAACATAAACACTGAACTGGTAGATGAAGAAAGAACAAAAAGGATCCCTATTCTATTAATTTGGAGGATTGCCAACTGATAAAGGGTGAAGATTAGTTTGATTTTGTAGTTAGTTAACTTAATGTGTTAGATTAGTTAGATATTGTGGTTTGGACTTTGATATTTCAAAATAGTATACCTTGCCTTGAAATCATTTGGTAAAGTCAGTCTGATCATCCTGGCTGCTACTGATCACAATTCAGTTTCTACTCCCATAAAATCCAAGGAAAACTGAACAATGGTTTCAATTCAGTTCTCATGGACAGTCCCTCTTCTTTGGCAGCTTGCTCAATCACCAAAATGGAATGCATTTCTCATTGTCTTTCTTTTGTGATCTGTAGGGGAATTCAAAGATGGGACAGATTAAAGAGACTAACCTTCACTTACACATTTCTAAGAAGTTTCACTAGGTCAGGACTCAGGTAGGAAGTGGCATACCAGAATGTTTAGTGATGGAAAGATGCCAGTTACTCCTGCTTGGGTTTCCTCTGCTCTCTCTGAATTGAAAGAGCAATGAAGACAGAAGGTGAGATGCTGAGGCTAGAATTGGAGGCTTGATTTGGGATGGGATAAAATGAAGAACAAGAACAGCTTGGGCAAGCTGCTGCTGTTGGTGTCATTGGGGATGCTATTAAAGACGCTCATATAGCAACATCCACGTCTGGATTCCCATCTGATCGACATCAATATACTTTTCAGCATCATTCATTTTGGAAGAAGAGCCTTAATTAGGCATGAAGAGATTTATCAAACAGCAGCCTCCTGGAGCAGGTTGGTCTCTGTACCATCTGGTCTGATGGTTTCTTATCCCACTTGGAACATCAGCATAGAAGATTTATTAAGACCTGTAGCTCCAACAACCCCTGCCTGGTAAAATTCAAACAGCTTTCATTTCCACCAAGCCAACAGGAGATTTCACTTATGCAGATAAGCATACGTCTCTTGGTTCATGATAACATATACTCTTCCACAAACATATTCTCTCTATCTCATTATACAGATGGACAGAGTGTTCTTTGCACTCATGTCCTTTGAATATGACAAGGGTGCTACTGAATCACTGCCAATAAGGCATATTCTTGAAGTAACAATTTTTTTGGTATTAGGAATATTTATGCATTGATTAGTCTAAATATTATAATAGAAAGAGTACAAGACTAGGAATCAGAAGATCTTAAATGCTAGACCAAACTCTGCCATGTACTTGCTGTCTGACTTCAAGCAAATCATTTTGAGCCTGAGTTTCTTTATCTCTAAAATAGGGAGCTGTTCTCTGATGGATGTGGCTCGTTTCAACAATGAGGTGATTCAGGCAAATTCCAATAGATTTGTGATGGAGAGAACCATCTGCATCCAGAGAGAGGATTATGGTCTCTGAATGTGGATCACAGCATAATATTTTCACTTTTTTTGTTTTTTGTTTGCTTGTTTTTTTCTTTCTCATTTCCCCCCTTTTGATCTGATTTTTCTTGTGTAGCATAATAAATGCAAAAAATATGTGTAGAAGATTTGCACATGTTTAACCTGCACTAGATTACTGCTATCTAGGAGAGAGGGGAGGTGGAGAGGGAGAAAAAATTAGAACACAAGATTTTGCATATTGAATGCAATATTGAAAATATCTTTACATGTATTTTGAAAAATAAAAAAAAACTATTATAAAATAGGGGGTTACCATGAAGTTCAAATAAAATTGAATTAGAATAATGGATTCATAGAATTTTAGAGTTAGAGGGAATTTTTGTGACAATCTATAGGTGAATATGCTGTATTAATAAATTATAAAGTGCTAAGAAAATATTATGATCATTACCACTCTCTCTAGATGATTCCCCTGTCACCAACATGCCTGAAATATAGTTGGCCAAGGTAAGCTTATGAAAGCAACATAATATAGTAGTAGAAAGAATACTGGGTTTGGAGTCAGAAGATCTTAGTGCTAGCCCTTGGGTCTGACACTTAGAATAACGGTGTAACCTTGGGCAAGGTGACCTATCTGAATCTCCAATTCCTCTTAAAGGATGATAAAAATGGCTCATTTGTATATTGATTTATATTGTTACAAAATGCTTTTTCTTAAAAAAGTTCCAGGAGATAGGACTTGAAAGTGTGATCCTCATTTCACAAATAAGGAAACTGAGGCTCAGAGAGGTCATCACTTAACCAAGGCCACAGACAGGGCCAAGAATCAAAGATTTTCAGTGCTCACATGGTTTACCTATCTCACAGGGTTCCTGTAAGAAACAGATGAAATTATGTGGGTAAAGTGCTTTGTAATTGTAAAGTGCTATAAAAATGTGAGCTATTGTTATCATTACACTCCTACCCCAACCACCCCCATACCATATATCAAAGCTAACTCGTCTCTATGGAGATAGACTCCATGACCCTAGATTTCATTATTATTATGATTTAATCAAACAAACCAATTAGACAAGAACTTATTGTCTATTTCCTTTAAGTCTTGGTGGCCAGATGAAAAAGGAACAGGTTTTGGAGTCATTGTTGCTGCATAAAGCATTTGGCCAGTAAAGAATCAGCAAAATTGGCTTTATCTTTCTAACCCTTTTCAAGAAATAGATGAAGGCAGATTTTCAACAGCTTCCTACTTCTCTAAAATTACATTTCACCAAAACTGGCCTCTCAGGAGGAGGGCAATCTATAGCTGTTCTTTGCCATGGGGAGGAAAAGGAAAAATTAGCAGCTCAAGTTATATCTGCATACAACGACCCCTAATTTCAATTTAAGGAGCCCAAACTATTATAGACCCCACAAAATTCAAGTAAACAATTTGGATTTCAAGAATCTCCTCCATTGCATCTATTAGCTAGAACATGAGGCTGCTGGGTCCTTTTCCTGACTTTGCTCCTGATTTTCTTTGTTTTGGGGTTAATCACCAAAATTCTTTGTGTTTGAGTTAATGCAACTAGAAAATGCTGGCAGTGTCACTTACCCTTACCTGCTTTGTCTTGGGCATTGTGAACCTTGAAAATGAAATGTTCCTAAAACCTTTTGAGATCTTCAAGATGAAAGGCTTAGAGAAGTGTAAGATATGATGGCAATTATTTCTACTTCCTCTAAGGAGTCTGTATCATTCACTTCTCACTGAAGCTAGCAGCTGTTGCTTTTAAAATTTTCATTTCATGATGAAAACTAAAAATCTAAAATCTAGAACAATAATAAAAAGAACAAAACAATTTATAGTAGCAATCACTGCCTTATCCTGGGGGGTATTTTGTCCTGGGTTAATGGCTTAGGATCATCTTTCTGTTAGCTTCCAGCTTCTATCTAATCCGGAGTCCTGTCCTGAATTTTATCGATTAATTATGCCTAGTCTCATGTTTAGAAGAAGATCTTGATTTCTTTTCTCAACTCCCTTCAAGATACTGGTTTTTTTTACATAACTTCAAAATATATCTTAAAACATAATTATTAATCAGAGAGATAATTCAGCAATCAAATCAAGACAGCCCACACCCCCTATACAGTATCCATTCTAACTGTGGCCCAGGATTCCAACTCTTAAGTGACTTGTTGGTTCTCAGCTCTCATCTCCCTGGGATGTTACATCCAGTGGTTTGCATCCTATAGTTAGCTTTACAAAAAGGAACAATATACAAAACCTTAGTAGGAACAAGTCTAATTTTACAAAATCCTAAAATAATCGAATCACTTGCTGAGGGAGAGGGGAGAGAAGGGAAAATTTAAACCTCTCCTTGCAGAGTCAGAAAGCTAAACAAGAGAGTCAAGATAAACCACCTGACAATCAGGACAGGAAACTGACAAGAAAGGTACATTGAAACTGAGCAGACTGGTTTCTTTGACCACACAGAGTGAGATGCAGAACAGTGTCGGTGCTGAGAAGTGAAACAATGTCTAAAATGCTTTCAGATGTCTTACTCCGGGCTTTGTGTGCAGGGAGGGAAGGCAATCTTATATATTTTATCATGATGGTATTTATCTCGACAGTGCCCTTTCAAGCCTTGGCTTTGGATTTCGTTGCTGTGGCAGCTTTCAGTCCAATCCCTGACCTTGTATTTAACAAGAAGGAAGGTGGGCTAACCATTGAGTAGCAAGAAAGAGACTTAAAAGGTGACTGACTGGTCTGAGATCAGATTATAATATCCTTTTTTCTTCCCCTCAACACCGTATTTAGGTGTGTAATCCTTTCTCTTTCTCCCTCCCCTAAATCCCACCCCAAAGAGCATCTAGAAAAGGCTAAGCATTGTTTGCCACGCCCCAGTGTGGCTCTGACCATCTCAGATTTTTTTTTCTTTTTTTGTAAACAAGTGTCAGTCTGGTTTGAATGGTCAGTATTTTCAGGGTCACCTTTTTTCCCCTCTGCTTCAGCCATCAGTGGTGTCCATGCTGGCATCCTGGTTTCATAAACTAAAAAGCCAAAGTCCATCGCTGGTTTTTTCAGTTTGTTTTATGGGCTGAAAAAGTGTCCCATCAGGAACACATCGATGGGCCATGAGCGTGTTTCCTGGACAATTCCCTTAGAGCGAGTAGACCAAGGCCGTCCGCTAACATGCCCCAACCTGTGCTTCTTGGTTTCTTGCTCCACTTTTCTGTTGAGCAACCCCCCATCCCTTCCCCCCTTTTCTTGAACAGTAACATTTTTAACACTAAGCCCAGCTGCTAACCTCTAGGTTCTGGGTCACCCAGAATCCACTTTTCTCAGAGACTCAGAGCAGCTGAAAATGAATGCCTTAGTATTCATCCGTCAGCCCCCAGAATTTTTCAGCTGATGAGACTATTACATATTCAGTGCTGGAATTAATTTCCTTTTGAGTCCAATCTTCTCACTCTCAAACATGGTGTCTTCAGATTGGGTGAGTCCTCAGCACCTTCTTCCTGCAACTTGTCTGCCGTACTCTAGATGAACACCACACAGTTATAATACTCAGGTCAATATATATATGCAGGTATATATATTCTTGTCACTGTTTTACACTTTAACAAAGAAAACCACTAGCCTCTGCTCATTCTATTGTTTTTGCCTCCCGACCCCCATCTGCCCGTGGTATAGCCTGCTGGAAATGTGAGCCACGGAATCCTCATCGATCCCCACTTTACGTCGCTCCATCACACTCACCGACGGTCAGTTTCAAAGCCCCCTGTTGGTGCAAGGTCTTTAGGGCTTTAAACTCCAAGGGCATGGTATGGGGGCTGGCCTGGGATGTATAGCCATATTTAAGGCTGTCATAATAGTGATACTTGACAGGGTTCTGATTCTGATCTCGAGGAAAGGGCCAAAAGCCATAGAGGTAGATGGTGTTACAAAAGCGTGTGGCCAGAGTATACATCAGCAATCCTGTGGTGGGTCTTTTGATGTGTACTTTGTTTGTCAACCAGTATCTGAAAAAAAATAAAGAAGAAAACCCATAAGTTTCACAATTAATTCTTTCCTGAGGAAAAAAACACACTGCCATGGCCTAGAACTTGGAGTGTGCTGGATCCTGCCCATACAATTAAATTTTCAGTATAAGTATTTTCACCTTGAAAATTGGCAAATAGGGGCAGCTAGGTGGCGCAATGGATAGAGCACCAGCCCTGAAGTCAGGAGGACCCGAGTTCAAATCTGGTCTCAGATACTTAACACGTCCTAGCTGTGTGATCCTGGGCAAGTCACTTAACCCCAGCCTCAGGGGGAAAAAAAAGAAAATTGGCAAATGTAGTTTTATTGATGATCTAGGCTTAAGAAAATGGTGGGAAAATGTCAATAATGCACATTGAATTTAAAATTATGCTATAAGTACACTCCTACCCTGTCGTCCCCCCCTCAACAAGTCCCAGTTGTTAAACATTTACAATAAGCACACCCCTTCCAAGAACCCTCTAACCTGCCAGCCCCAGTTTAGAAACAAAGGTGAAAAAATAATCAGTCATGGAATTACCCCATTCTAGTCCCAAATGATTTTTTCCTGCTCTTCAATGATTAGAATGATAGAGCTAGAAGAAATTCTTAGAGCTCATTCAATCCAAGTCTCTCATTTTACAGCTGAGGAAACAGTCCCCATGGCTCAACTTCTATGGGGAGTTATCTAGTTTAGTAAGATTAGGATTGTGTTTATTTTTCTGTCAAAGAATCCATGTTTAATCCCAACTCAGCTTTTTATTCTTTGGGTAATCTTGGACAAACCATTTCACTTTTTGGGACCTTGGTTTACCAATCTATAAAATGGAGGATTTGGACTGGATAGTTTCTAATGCCTCTTCTAGTTCATGAATCTATGATTTGGCTGGTAGGATTCCTGGATTTTATTTCAGGTATTTCCTCAGGAGAGTAGGGAGGGATGGATAAGCAGAGTAAAATATATGTACTAGAGGGTAGCCGGCATTTTGGATCAGGATAGCCTATGACACAACTGCCATATATCTTTGATCTTTGACTTTTTCATTCTTCCCAATTGTGAAATGCGATACTTACAAAGGTCATAAGTAGATATAAAATGAGGTCTTTTAACTCCAGAGTCATTTTTTTTTTTCCAGGCTACAGTTTTTATCCTGATTCTGTCACCATCTCTAACACTTAGTAGATGTATAACATTGGACAGATCATTTCATTTTTCTAGGACTCAATTTTCTTTTAAAGTACATGATATCTGAAGTTCCTTCCAGCTTGAGGTCTATGAGTCTACTAATTAGTGGAGTGATCTTGAGCATATGATTTAAACATATCTAGGCTTCAGTTTCCTCATTTGTCATATGGGGGGGGGGTAAGATTGATTGATCTTCATGATTCCTTACAGCTATGATCATCCATGAGGTATTTTCTGATTCTTTAAAGATAAAAATTGTAAGTACAGAACATTAGAAGTCTGTCCTCCTTTTTCTTGTCTTTCTATCCCTAAAGATAAATTCCCTATGACTTTACTAGACTACTGTATTTAAAGCTTCAAATACAATTCTATGTATTCTAAGAATGTAATGACTCTTCCTTTCTCCTAAGGATCTGCTCCTCCAAAGCTCAGCATATGACATCATTCTGTATTCCATAAGACCTTTCCTTATTTTCTTTTTTATTAGTGTCTCTCCCCAAATATTGCTTTGTGTATTTACTTTGTTTGAATTTTATATTTGTTTTCCTTTAGTAGAATAGAAACTTCTTGAGGGTAGAGATTTAAAATTTTGTTTTTGTATCTTTGGTGCCTAATACAGGACTTGGCACTTAGTAAATCATTAATCTTAATAAATGAACAATAGTTGTTAACAATAAATATTCTTAGCAAATCATTTCTAAGTGGATGGTCTAAGGATTACTCCCTTAAATAAAGTATGTTCAATGGTGGAGGGAAGAAATGCCTTATACTGTGAGTTCTGATCAAAGCCTCTTTCTGTGGATTCCCTACCTTACTTCCTCCCATTTGCTACTTTAAGAAGACCTAAACAACTCTCACTGTAAAGAAAAAAAAATACAGTGGATACAGTGGGAAGAGCTATTATCTTCTATCTGTTTTGAGTTAAGTAATTTGCCATCTCTGGGCCTCAGTTTCCTTCCCTGTAAAATGAAGAGATTAAACCAGATCTTCTTTGGGGTTCTTACTATATCTGTGATTCTCTAATACTTTCCATTTGATGTAAGACGATTGAAGTGAGCTGTATTTTTTAAAAACTAAATAAATACTTAAACATACCACAAACAAAACTATAGACATTGTCATATGGTAAACATAAACACTGCTGAAAATCACCTCAGATTCTCTTGAACTCTGGTGAGTTGAAGAAGGAGATTTTTTAAAGTTCTACTTGGGATTTTGTCAGCATTATGCTTTCTCCCTTAAGTAATAAATGGAAAGGACCAGTGGCTGGAATAATAGTTGCCACAGCAGACTAAAAAAGTATTTCTTTTATGATGCAGTCATTTTAAGAAAGGAATGAAGCTTTCCAGAAGAGAGCTGAGTGCTTTGTATATCCATGTCTAGGGTAAAGAGGGAATTTCCTGCTTCCTGCATTTCCTGGTACTATGGTCTATTGAATAGGGAGCAGACACCCTCTGTTGGGATAAATGCTGGCCTAAGAAGAAAAGTTCTGGGGGTGGGGACACTCCTTCCATTTGATCTGCCTTATTTCCCTATTACTATTTCAGCCAGCAGATGGAATTTCCCATTGAGGATTCAGCTGTGATGTGGCTTAGGTTATCTCAGTTTAGCCTCCACTTCCCAGAGGGAAGCTGAAGTTTTTTTTATCAGCTGGCATAGTTGCTCATTCATTTTAGAGATTCCCCACCCACTGAAGGCTGATAGAGATATAGTTAGAAAAACATGGCATTACAGAACCAGGGATCAAGTAACCATGTAAGCAAAACTTGTTGTTTTGTTGACTTATTTTCTTGAGAAGGGAGAAAAAGTAACATGATGGAGTAGAAAGAGCAGCCAAGGTAGCAGCCCTGGGTTAGAATTTTGTCTTGTGATACCTACTGGTCATATGACTACAAATAAATCACATTGTTTTTTCCTTAATGCAAGAATAATGAGTCCTAATTCAGGAATTTAAAGTCAGTTTTGTGCTGAACTCCTGGGAATCTGTTATTTTCAATTGGTTGGAAGGAGTAGTGGTGGTGGAGAAATGTAGGCAGAAACATCTGTCTCCATGACAATCTGGGACAAGGGTCTCCTATTTTTAGGGCAGAAGTTACTAATTCCAAAAACATTTTACCTACCACACTAAAGTTATATGTGTAAAGCAGGGTGAAGAACAATAACAATTAACCACATTAATTTAGAAAAATAAGAATGTTTAACATTAATCATTTGGGAATTTCCCAATAACTATTTACCTATTAGATATTAAACTCATTGAGGACAGGGTTCATTTTTGTATTCCTATTGTCTAACTCAATGATTTCCACACAAGTGCTTATTATTAAATTGAATTGAACTAGGATCATAGATTAATAGAAGTAAACCTAGAAGTTACTTTAAAAGTCATCTAGTTTGGGGCAGCTGGGTAGAGTAGTGGCTAGAGCACCTATCTTAGAGTCAGAATATCAGTTCAAATTCAGCCTCAGATATTTATTAGTTGTGTGACTGGGCAAATCACTTAATTCCAACTGTCTCAAAAAAAAATCATCTACTTTAACTATTTTATTTTAAAGACGAAGTAGGCCCAAAGAGGTTGTGATTTGTTTAAGGTCACATAGTAACTTCAGAGCTGAGATATAAATTTAGCTACTCCATCACCCCTCCTACACCTATATTTTTACATAAATAATCAGATAATTGCCTCACTCTTCTACTTATCTTTTTACTTTAAATGTCCTCACAGGATGATTTCCTTGAATCACTCAGGTGTTTCTTTTGTCAATCTTTCTGGCCACAGATTTAGTTTGATTCTTTGTGACCCCTTTTGAGGTTTTCGTGGCAGAGATATTGAAGTGATTTGCCATTTCTTTCTCTAGCTCATTTTGAATATGAGGAAACTGAGGCAAAGAGAAAATGACTTTTCTAGGGTTATACAGCTATGAAATGTCTGAGACCAGATTTGAATTCATGAAGACTCATCTTTTTGACTTTAAGCTTGGCATTCTATCCTCGGAGCCACCTACTGTGCCATTTTTATATACTATTATTTGACTAATAGGCTAAATCTATGCCTAACCCACCTCATATCACTGCTTAAATGAGGATATCTCAAAGTTCACACTCTATTCAGTCCCAAGTACCACTAGACACTGCTTATGAAGGCAATCAAGAGGATTAGGCCGAAGCAAGAGCTAGTAATAATAATTCTCTCATTGATGTAGTGAGGATATTCATTTTTTAGACTTGGAGGACTCAGATTCAAATCCAGACTCTGTTAATTGCTATTTTATGACTTTAGGCAAGTCATTTCCTTTCTATGGGATTCAGTTGCTTTATCTTTCTTTTTTGGACAGTCGATGATTTCTAAGGTTTCCTTCAGGACTAAATCCATTTAGGTTTTATGAATACTTTTCTCAACAACTTTAAGAAGGAAAGACGTATGAGAAGAATGGAAGAAAAGGAGAAAAAAAGAAAAATCACACCATCAATGATTTTAAAGTTTAAGAAACTCCATAATTTATCTAATTTAGTTCCCAAATTTCATATATGAGGAAATGAGCCCAGAGAGTTGCTACTTGCTGAATGTCATAGAGTTAGGTACTGGCAGAAAGAACTCAGGGTGGATTCTAGACTTGTAAATTCCAGGTTCTCTTAAGGTCAGAGAAAAGAATGGAGTTGCAAAGGAAAAGTTTGATTTAGAAAAAGTTTAATCCACCATCCTTCATTTTACAAATGCAGAATCTCAGACTCAGAAAGTTTAAATGATTTGTCAAGTTGTATGACAATAGAATGGAAATTCATTAAGGACAGAGTCTGTTTCATTTTTTGTTGTTGTTGTAATTTCTTATCACAGAGTCTTTCAAAATAGTGGACATTTATGAAACATTAGCTGATTTGAATTGACTTGAATCCAAGTGATCCTAGCTACCAAGTTTTATGTACTTTCTACTATTCTAAGCTTTGGTGAACACCAATTAAGTTAGCCACTCAGTGGCTTGAATTCCATAAGTTGTCTGCAAATTTTAATAATTTGATAATCTCTTTGTATTAATAGAAACTGTAATCATTTTAAGGAATTCAAGAATTTCAGTTTGTACCCAGGAACCATCTACCCAATAGCTAAACAGGAATCCTATCTATAATCACCCCTGAGGATTTTTTCCCTAGAAGTAATAACTTAGGAAGGAAATACTTTTAGAAATATCTTTTTTTTTTTTAAATCCATCAAACCATTTATAGAAGTCACACTCACAAAGGACAAATCTCTTGCTATGAGTGAAATATTCATGCAGCTCAAGAACTTCTGATTATTTATATTCAAAGGAATGGTGCTTTTTTATACCTGTGTAACTCTGTGCTTGTAAAAAGGAGAGGAAAAAAATGTAGATTAGAGAAGCAGGCAGTCTTAACAGATTCTTAATGGAGGCCAGCCAAAACATGAGTAGGGCAGCTAGGTGATATAGTGGATAGAGTCCAGGCTTGGAGTCAGGAAAACCTGAGTTTAAATCCAGCCTCAGACATTTACTAGTTGTGTGAGTCTGAGAAAGTCATTTAACTTCTGTTTGCCTCATTTTTTTTCATCTGTAAAATGGGGATAATAATAGTGGTTGCCCCCAGGGTTATTGTGATGATCAGAGTGCTTTGCAAATAATAAGTGCTATATAAATGTTAACTATTACTATAAATGGCATGGCCCAACTAGCCACAAAGTATGGATGACAAATTTATGAAATATTGCAAGGGAAGGAATAAATAAACTAAACTCCATAATGTATCTGCCATAAGCCCTGAAACAGCTAAATGCCAAGGTGGGCCAGTACCGCTCATAGCAGAAATGTTCTAAAGAGCTCTGAGGTCATGGTAGCTGAAGAGCCTGTAGATATTTTCAAGTTATCCAAGAAGCTGGGGATAAATTCTTTGTATGACAGAGACCAATTCTTCCATGCTTTGTTCCTGGTTTAGATGACTCACAAGATTATGAAAATTCAAGTTGGAAAGTCCCTTTGGGGACACAGAATCACTGAATTTCAGAATGAGAGGGTATTTCAGTAGCCACCCAAAGTCCAAAAGAAGATACTTTGCAAAATATTTGATAAGTGATAACCCAATCTCAGTTGGAGCTGTGAGGAGGAAAACTCTAAGGGAAGAGCTCTTACTATCTCACATGGATAATAGGAAATTTTTCCTTACTAAGAAGCCTAAATTTTACATCTTTGCAACTGTTACCCATTGTTCCAAATAGAAACAAGTATAATCCCTCTTCTATGTAGCCTTTTAAACATAAAAGAAATATCATCCCCTCTCTGGCTCCCTTTCCCCCCATTCATCAACCCATCTTCTCTTCTCACTATCTTTGAGCCAACCCTCTCATTTTATAAGTTGGTAAATGAAGATCCAGAGAGGTGAGATAATGTTTTCAAGGCCACACAGATAGTAACTAGCGAAGCTGAGACAGAAACCTGTGTCTCCTAACTCTGAATGTCTGATTTCACAGTGCTTATTTTTGTTCATTCATTCATCTATTCCTTCTTGCTTTGATTTATTTGTTCATTCATTCTTTATTTTCTTTGACTCTTTAGAGCCTATCTCTACCCTTAGCTCCTCATGTCACCTTCTTGCCCCTTGCTACATTGTATGATTCTATCATCCAGAAACCCTTTTGGCCATGTGTTGACTGACCCACCTTTGTGACAGCAAGCATGATCCTGAACCTTCACTCTGATACCTTAGTGAGCACTCCAAAAGGCTCCAGGACCCCCCCTGTAACTAACCCGCATATGGCTTGACAGTAACAAAGTGAATAAAACATTAATTTCTAAAGAGGAGCCCCCTTATCTCCTAGCCTTACTATACAGGTAAATTAGGACTCCTGAGGGATGTTAGCAAGAACAAGGGAGCACCACATATGGGCAGTTTATATTAAAAGCTAAGTGGGTTAAAAAGGAACAAATCACTATCTTCCCTTTCCTTTCTCCTTCTGCTTTCCTTATCTCTTCAGTTGCTCTAGTCAATTTAGAGAATGTCTGTGTGGTCAACAAGCATACCATTCCTTTCCTTAGCAAAACAGCTGGGGATTGAAACAAAAACTAATTAATTTTTCTTCCCCAAATGAGTCTAGCTGAGTATATCCTGGATGCTGGGTTGATGATGCACCTTTAATATTCCAGGCCTAAAATTTTAATTAGAAGGCAGGGTGATCTCCAAGAAGGCAGTAATTATTTTTCAAAATGGGTATACCAATCACAATAACTATTAAGCATGATGTTCCACAAACATAGATAGCAATAAATGAAAAGAGCAGAATTTTTTTTTCTGTAACACGAACCTGCCTTCTCTCCAGAATTCTCAAGTTTCTCTCCCTGCATGCTGCATTACTTTAAGCTAAATAGGTGACAAAAAAACTTTAGAGCATTAGAATGCAAGTTCATTGAAGGCAAGGCTTGTCTCTGCTTACCACAGTGACTGGCACATAGTGCTCAATACACTCAATAATCAATTATATCATTTTCTTTTTGCTTTGACTCAGATCCTATCTTTATTAGATCCACAAAGTACTCAATAAATGCTTGTCCCTTGTTCATATTTTTATAGCCCCTCTCTACAGAGGGCTCACATCACACAATGTGGTATGTGAAGTATATTTTAGGGTCACCACTTCAACCCACAGGGAGAAGCATTTCTATTTTTATATTGCTGAACTGGGCCAAGTGACATATTAAGACTTGCTTGCTGAGGTCAGTTACAAGAAAAGTTGGGAATAGAATTCCCAGATCCTAATTATCTGTGTTTTACACATCATCCCCCATGTTGCTCTAAACTGAGCTCTAAACTGATTGTCTGATGTTTGAGATTCTGGAGCCAACCAGAGAATAGAGCAGCTAGAATGGACAGGATTTATCTTTGCATAGGTACAAAGTGGGCCTGGGAAACCCCTTGATCCATTGTTACTCTTTCTTTGGAAGTTCTGATATCATGGAAATTTCCTATGGTGAAGTGATTCACCCTTACTGTTTGGTAATCAAACCAGATGGCTTTGGCTTTGGAAGAGTGGCAGGATTCCATGACTACAAGTAGGGTCCATAGCTTGTTAAACAATGGAGTACTCAAAGCTAGGAGGAGAGGCCAGCTGGCATATTAGTTGGGAAGTATCAGAAGCCTAGACTCATTCTTGAGAGTCCAGTCTAAATGGACAGGCTAATAGAGCACCAGCTAGTAAGCTGCCAAAATAAAATATTTGTAGAATAGAATATTTGTATAAATCAGCTGAGAGAGCTCCTGATGTTTGTGTTTAGTAGGAAGTTTATTGTTTTCTTCAAACTGTTACCCTGGAAATAAAGAATAGATAGCATACTCTTATCCAAATAGCCTGCATAGGTGGACATTGAGGCTGTTTGAAGGGATATTGTGGATTATCAAATTTTACTTGGACTCTCGTATTAAATTTATACCACTTTTTGGTATAATTTTTTTAAACTTTAAAACTTTGCATGAGGGTCCAGATATTGTTCTACAGGCGTTATATGTGTTAGGGAGATAAGAAAAAAAGGCCTGTTGACCTCATTTAATATTCTTCCTGGGGAATATATTGTTCATTTATTCATTCATTTACTTCAGAAACTGAGCCCTGAACTGAGGTTGCTCCTCAAGTAAGCATTACTTCAGAAAAAGTAATTATAAAACATGAATATCTGCACCTTTCCTTTCTTTTTCCATAGGTCCCAATCTCTCCCTTAGCATCAGGTGGATGCTTTTGTGACTTGTTTAGGTCTTGTTCCCTCCCAGGGCCTGGTTCTATCTGTCTGAAGACAAAATCAGAAGTTTATCACTTTTGGAGCATGATGGCAAAATCTTTTTGTGTTGACATGGAGCAGGAACAAAGTGATTTTCTGGGCAGTGGAATAAGTTTAAATTCCAGAACTGTCAAGGACCATTTACAAAGGACTTTCTCTATAGCCCAGTTCCTAGAAACAGTTTCACTAACATTCTGATGGGCTCTTGACTATTAATATATATATATATATAATATATCTATATATCTAGATATATCTATATATATAAAATATATTACATTTCTAAGTCCCTTTATGGTTTAGAAAAAAAGTTTTTCTCAAATTCTGTGCTGTAGGCAATATAAGTATTATTATCTTGATTTTACAGGTGAGGAAATTGAGGCTCAGTGTAGTTGATTTATCTTTTAGTCAGTAAGGATCAAAGCTGGGGTCCAAATTCAGGTCGTCTGAGCTTTACCAGGATGCCATGAAAGAAAGGAACCCTGTAGCTTACAAAAGTAGAGTTGACTCTCTACTACAATAATGAAAGCCCTGGTCAGTTGTAAGACTGAGGTTATAAAATTGTAAAAAATAAAAAGTACAGTAAAATTGTAAGAAAGTAAAAAACAAAACAAAACCTTGTACGCTTTAAAGCGTTATATTGAGATAACCATTTTTTTTTCAGTATTGATTGAGAAAAGGACTGAATCTCTGGCAGTTTGATGTAGTTGAAAGAAGGAAGGGAAAGATTAAATAAGCATTTATTAAGTATCTACTAGGTAAGTGCCAGGCACTGTGCTAATTGTTTACAGATATCTCATTTAAAGCAGCTGCTTAGTATGATGGATAGAATGATGAGCCCAGAGTCAGCAACACTCAAATTCTTGAGTTCAAATCCAATTTCACTCACTTATTAGCTGGATGACCTTGGCAAGTCACTTAACCCTACTTGCCTCATTTTCTACACCTGTAAAATGAAGAGGAGAAGAAAATGGCAAATTACTCTAGCATCTTTGCCAAGAAAGCCCCAAATAGGATCATGAAGAGCTGGTCATGACTGAAAATGATTGAATAACAAATGTGGATTATCAAAATTTACTTGGACTCTCGTATTAAAACACTGTGTTAAGTGCTTAACAAATATTATCTAACTTAAGAACACTAGTTTTGGACTCAGGGGTCCTGAGTTTGAATCTTGGCAATGACAAATAATAGTGTTTCTTTAAATTAGTGACAAATCAATTTCCTCCTTGTAAAATGGAGCTCATAATAACATATCCATCTACTTTGAAGTATTCTTCTATGAAAAGTATTTCATGAGCTGTAAAGTTAATTATATCGTTCAATCCACAATCATTTATTAAATACCCACAATATGTCAGGCACTGGAGACTAAAGTAAAAAATGAAATAATCCCTGAACTTCAAGTGCTTTTATTAAAAGCAGTTGCTTGATGCAATTGAATCACAAGAAAACCTGAGTTCAAATTTGGCCTCAGACACTAGCTGTGTGATCCTGAACAAGCCACTTAATCTTCATCTGTAAAATAGGAATAATAATTATATTTACCTTATGATTGTTAAAAATATTAAATGAGTTATAAGGACTATATAAATACTATTGATTATTATTATTTGTCTGGAACTTTGAGTTTCTAAAAAAAGTTCTAGACTTGTATGAACCTTCTTCAGTCTAGCCATATACATCTGACATAGAAAAATGGAAATTTTGGAAATTGAGGTGGTGCCCAAAAATTGGGGAATGACTCAATAAACTGTGGTATGTGTTTGTGATGGAATATTATTGTTCTTTGGGAAATGGTGAGCAATATGCTCTCAGAAGAAAAAGAGCTGGAAAGCCCTCCATGAACCCAAGCAAAGTGAAATATACTGTATACACAGTAATAGCAATGTTCTGGGATGACCAGCTATAAATGACTTTGCTACTCTTGGAAATACAATCATCCATGATTTCTCTGAAGGACTTATGAAAAATTCTGTCCATACCAAGAGAAAGAATTGACTGTTTCTAAATATACATTAAAGCATTCTCTCTCTTTGTTTAACTTAAATTTTTTCTTAAAGGTTTTTACTTTCATTAGGGCAGGGGATTTATTCTTTCTTTCACAACTTAAGTTTTATGGAAATGTTTTGCATAACTTCACATGTGGTTTCTTAAAATGTGAGTAGGAATTAGAAATAGAACTTAGAACTCAAAATTTTTTAAATAACAAATGTAAAAATTTATTTTGAATATCATTGGGGAAAATATTAAATACATACATCAAAAAAAAAGTGGAATTTTGAAAGATGGTAGAAATTATCTAGTTTGGCTGCCAGGCTTTCCTTTTTGAATTATTCTATTAAAAATCAGTTTGCAAGAGGTGGTAAAGAAATTAATTTTTTCTTTTTTTAAAAAATAGGATTATAGGGGCAGCTAGATAGTGCAGTGGATAGAGCACTGGCAAAAGTCAGTAGGATCTGAATTTAAATTTGGCCTCAGACTACACTTACTAATTGTATGATCCTAGGCAAGTTAATTAACCTCAGTTGCCTCACCAACCACCCCCTCCCCCCCAAAAAAACCCAACAACCTAGGATCATAGATTTTGAAGACTTTTCTAGTTCAATTTCTTTATTAATTTTTTTTTTAAAGAACTGAAGCTATTTGTCTTTGCTAATAAGTGGCAGAACTGCATTTTTAACCCTGGTCCTCTGACTCGAATGCCAGGGAGTTTTTCAATACATACTTCTGAAAAAAACTTACATTTTATCTATAAACATGTATATTTTCAAAGGTACTTCCCCCCAAAAAAAAGGGGCAGCAAAAGAGCCAAAAAACTGTGGGACTATTAAGAAAAACTCTAAGAGAGTTCACAGAATAATGGTTAAAAAAACACTGTGGAGGAAAGGAGAAAGTAAGAGAGGTAAGAAGTTTGGAGGTTCCTGTGATATGAAGAGTTTTCAAGATTAAACTCAGATTATCAACTAATTCAATCAGAAAAATAAGAAACAAGCCAGCTGAGAGTAAAAGTTATGTTACAAAATTTGACATGTTTCTATCAATTTGAAGGCAAAAATGGAATTTTGGTAATACAAAAGAAGGTTTAAATCAATGTTAGGATCTAAATTTCATTGAACCCCTCCCATTCTTTTCTCTCCCTCCTCTCTGATCCCAAATCACAAACTAGTTCATCAATGGAATAGAAAGTTTAGAGCAGTTCTACACTAGAACTATTATTTACTTGTGGGCTCCTGAGATTCCAAGTTTGGTACAATTGATTTTGGAGCCAAAGAATGACTTATTAGCAATGCCAATTGGTATCTGGTTAAAAAAATTGTATTTCATGAAGAACATTAATTAATTTTACCGTATTAACTCCTATAAATATTATGGTCTAGATTTTGAGGAGGTATAGACACATATGTATGAAATATAATTAACTAAATTGTTGGGTATGAATTGCTGGTCACATTCTTAACTGCTGCTTTCCTTTACTTGAAGTATCCCAGATTCTCCAAACGTGCTCTTTCCTTTTCCATATGAGATTGTGAAGAAAATCACAAAATAAAGTTCCAGGTAAGGGTTTTACCAGTGAAACCCCTGCCAAGTCATTCAATCTTTGTGAACTCTGGTGTCCTCAGCTATAAAAAGCTTCAAAAAGGTTGGAATAGGTCATCTCTGAAGTTCCTTCCAGTTTGGAAATTTTCTGCATTATTGCTGTTGTGAGTCAATAACTGCTTTTATCAAATTTAGCAAAAGATTATTGTCACTATTGCTAGATTGGGATAGTAATCAGCCTTGTAGTTATCTTCTGGGGCCTGGGGTAATTAAACATAACTCAAAATTCATAAGGACCAAGAAAATATTTGTTCTTCAAAGAAATTGGCTCCACGATCATCTCAGAGAGGGAAGTAAGCACTATAGCTTTGTGCAATTCCTTTGAAAAATATTGTGTGCAATCCCAATATAGGCTGGCCAATGCAGCCCTGGTCCTAGCCTTGGCCCCATTAGTAGCAAAGCAGGACTCTTGTTTCTTTAGCACATTAGATTTTACAGCTACAGTGGGGCAGGGCCACTCCTAACATTCCAGGGTAGAAAATAGTGCTTGTGGTCAGATTTCTAGAAAGATCTCTGAAAACAGCTTCACAAAAATCCAGAAGCTTGAGACAGTGTCCCCTCCACCTTGGAACCAGAGCCCTACTTAAAGAAAGAGTTAAAAGCTGAGTAATAAGCTAAAAAAAGTGAATAGACAACAAAAAAAAGTTTCTGACCATAGAAAATTAACACACATGCCAAAGATAATTACAAGTCAAAGTTCCTACATCCAAAGCCTCCAAGAAAAAATAAGAATTGGGCTCAAGCCATGGAAGAATTCAAAAGGAATTTTGAAAATCAAGTAAAAGAGATAGAGGAAAAATTAGAAAAAAATTAAGAGTGGTGCAAAAGCAAATACAAAAAGCTAATGAGGAGAAGAAACTCTTAAAAGTAAAACTGGAATTAGGTTCTAGAAACCAGACTGGAGCAAATTAGCTTGATCCCAGATCTAACATTTACCTAAGAGTCTCAGTAGACACATTGCCCTGCATAGTTTCTTGATTTTGAAAGATAGTACTAGGACAAGAAGTCAAATAGTTAGTTAAAAGATATAAAAAATACCTTGAAGAGTAGTCATGACCAACCTGATCTTTGATCTCTCTCTCTCTCTCTCTCTCTCTCTCTCTCTCTCTCTCTCCTCTCTCTCTCTCTCTCTCTCTCTCTCTCTCTCTCTCTCTTCTCTCGTCTCTCTCTCTCTCTCTCTCTCTCTCTCTCTCTCCTCTCTCTCTCTCTCTCTCTCTCTCTTTCTCTCTCTCTCTCTCTCTCTCTCTCTCTCTCTCTCTCTCTCTCTCTCTCTCTCTCTCTCTCTTTTTTTTTTCTTTATTTCATTTTGTTTTTGAAGGGACTGCCTTGACCTTAGCAGGAGTTCTCGGACCTGGCCACTGGCCAGTTGGTTTCTGCACCAAGCTGATAAGTCACAGGGATCCATCGGGAACACCTTTTCTTAAATACTTAATTTAGTATCTCTTCTGCCCTGGCTGTGGATGTCTGTACAAAGGGGACAGGTCTTAAAGAAATCAGCAAGGCATCCAGGAGCCATTAATTAGACATCAATTTACATCAGTTCCCTTACACCTAATGTATTGGGAAGTAAGAGACTTGGAGGGGCTGAGTAGGTCAGTGTGTAGCTTTTCTGGCTGAGGGGGCTATTCTCTCTGTGGGTTCCAACCTTCTCCATTGCCGTAATTGAATTAGATCTATTCGGGACCAGCTGCTGACTCTCCTGTTTCCCACTTCTCACTGCCACAGCCAATTACCTCTGTGACTCATTTGTGGAACTCTTCCCCCATTTCTCACCTCACTTGCCAAAAGACTGGCCCTCTGCATTCTAACACTCGGCAGGGAGGGCCAGCCAGCTGCTCTCCCATGTTACCTCAGTCCACGTTGAGGGAGCCAGCCCAGTCTGACTGTCAGGTCCCTGACCTCTGCAATGGTAGGACTTAGTTCCTGTCAGCTCCTGGTCCAGGGATTCACATACAAGGCTGTCAGTTCAATCTTTTATTTTCTTCTAATTCTCAATTCTCTCTTCAAGGTACTACTTGACTAATCTGCTTAGATGCCCATGACTGAAGAGGAATGATGACAGAATGACATGTATCAGTGTGATTCTCTCAACATAAAGATGGGAGCTAGCCATCACTCTTGGAAGCTGCACAAATGTCTTTTAGCAGATCAAATGTCACCAAGAGAAACACATGGCCACTCAATTGACAGGCATTTGTTGGATACTTTCGCCCATTAGGAATGCTCTTCCCTCTTTGAGACAACTGCAACTGCTTCCAACTGCCTTCTTCTTCCTCTCTCCCTTCTGGTTTATTGAAGTCTCCCAGCTTATGATATCGATACCAAACATAGCTCTCATCCGAAAGATCTATAGTCATTATCTTGGGAGCTTCACCCACATTCATTTGATGGTTATATGATTTCTCAGAGAGTAATGATGAGCTTCCCAAACACAGGAACATCAGAGCTGGAAGGCGTCAGCAATGTACATCTGAACCAGAATCCCTTCTGTCATATACGGACTGACATGTCACCATATAGGTTTCCCTTATAGACTTTTAAGGAAGGGGAACCTATTATCTTTTGAGAAGGCAGCCTGTTCTACTTTGGGATAGCTCTGATAAGTTTTTTTTGTCTGTCTCACCCCACCCCCACTTTTCAAGTCTAAATCTGTTCTTCACAACTGCTGTCCACTGTTCCTACTCCTGTCCTTTGGGGCCAAGTATAACTCATTCATGTCATCTTTCATATGACCTTTCAAATATTTGAACACAGCTACCATATCTTCCATAATTCTTCTTTTATTCACCCAAACATCCTGAAGTCCTTCAACTAATCGTTATTAATTGAATTCAAGGCCTTTGATCATTTTGGTCACTCTGAGCTGGGGTACTCTCCAGTTTCTCGGTGTTTTTCTTAGTCTATAGCATCCAGAAATAAACACGCTATTCCAGATGTGGTCTAAACAGGACAGTGTTCAGTGGAACAATGTCTTGCTATTGAAAGCATTTATTTTCCTGCTTCCACTTTACATTATTGATTTAGATCAGACTTGCAGGTAACTTACTTATTTGTTTATGTATATTTATTTGGGTATATATACATGCTGAATTGCTATATCTATGATTCCACTATTTTGTACTTGGGAAATTTAGTTTTTGAGTCCAAGAGTATGAAGGAGTTCTAAGTGAGTTCTATCCAAATCTATAGATGAGATATATGATATAGAATCGTATGCCCTTCACTGACATTCTGCTGTTGCTCCATTATGTCATCCACAAATCTTATGGCTCAACTAAAGAAAAAGTTTTTTCTCCTTTTTTTGGTTCAGAGCTGAGAACTATTTTTTGCCAAGAAAAATAAATGTAAGTTTTTGAGAGAAAGAATTGTTATCCCAGTACCTAAAACAGTGCCTGCATATAGTAGGTGCTTAATAAATGTTTGCATTTCACCGTGGCATTTGATTGCATCGATATAGCTTAGTTCTCAATCAGTGTACCTACTGGGAGTTTCTGGCATAGAAAGAGCCACAATCTCAGGATTAGCAGCCTATTTGTTTAAAGAGCTTATTACAGGAGCTTAGAGCAATTTTGACAGATGAAAGTAAGTCAATTATAGCTAGAAATAACTCTGCCTTCCATGGTCCTTTGCCCCCTGCCAAGTTCCCTTTCAAGAATGTTTTTCCTTTTTACCTGCAGGCTACTCTTCTTTCTCACTAATCCTTTCTGACCCATAACAAGACATTTAAGTTAAGTTGCCTCCCAAAGGGAAGGATTATTATGAAACATATGAATTTTAAGAATCGTCCTTTTGGGTCAGACTTACTAAACTATATATTTTGTCCCTGACAGCACAATGAGAGATTTGAGAGAAGGCATTGTCCTTTTTGATATTAATATCAAATATTTAGGAATGGAGCTCAGACTTCCTTAGTTACCATTGGATATCTGTCAGGACTGAAACTTCTCTTGAATTTATTTACTTATCCTACACAGAGAGGCAACAGACGGTAGTAGACAGAATACTGTACTTGTAGTCAGGAAAGTGATTCCTGGGTGAAAATTCTACCTCAGATATTTACTAGTTGTATGATCCTGGCCTCTGTTTCCTTATCCATAAGATGGAAAAAAAAATAGTTTCTACCTCACAGGATGATTGTGAGGATCAAATGAAATACTTTATGTAATTCCCTTTTCAAAGCTGAAAGTATTACATAAATGTGAGCTATTGTCATTATTTCTCACAGGATGGAGAAAATTGCAGTTTCACTAGTTCCTGCATGAAGGTTCTGTTCATAGGCCTAGGTCACGGGTAATATTTGATAACTTATCATACATAAGAAAACTGAGGGAATCTGAGAGTTTCCCTTTAACTAGTATGTAAATTCCTTTTCATTTTGGATCCAAATGAGGGCTTTATAATATTTTAGGGGCAAGCATGGAAGTTACAATGGACTACCTGGTCTTATTTTCTTTTTAGGTCTCCTAGAGGTTTTGACCTCACATTTGTTCTAAAGGGCAACAAGGTTCAGGAACTGAGCATATGTTATGAAGTTGGGGAATGTGGGATATTTGCTATTTAATTCTAGGTCTCTCCATGGAGATTGCCCTAGATGGCGCGATATACCAGTGCAAGTGCCAGGCTGATAGATGCCATATTACATTAAGGGGTGGAGAGAATCAGCAGACTGTGATGTGAATGCTGTGTGAATGTCAACTTATTTGGCTAGGGCTGGTGAAGAACCAACAGATGGTGGTGATTTATTATCACCACTGACTCAGGATGGATGAGGGTCAGAGGAGCACTACAGAGCCTTCTGGTAACCTTCTATATCCTTTTCTCAATTCACTCTTTCTCAGGGACAACCCCTGAAAGGAAAATATAATCACTAATGACTTAATCTAAAGGTCTCAGCATTTTCCTTTATGTTTTTTAATTAAAGATTTTCCTGGTTCTCTTTATAGACATGATATCATGTAGGCAAGAAGACCCAGTTTGATTACTAGTAGCCCAAATTGCAAGAGGCTCCATATGATGATAAACAGACCATATGTCCAGCCCACATCTTTGTCAACTACATCATCTTTTAGCCTTAGGGAGAGGTACTCTTACCCTCGGACAGCATGTAGCAGGCGCAATGAAGGGTAGGCTGTTCGCACATTGACGTGGTGCTTCAGGATGAGCTCATTCACCCACTCTACTCTCTCCTTGCCACCTTTGGCCATAAAAGCAGGAATCCACAGGATGCTGCCATTGAGGCTGTGCAGGCGCTGAAGAAGTTTTTCCCTCCAGGTCTCATTGACCAAGTCCTCAAAGGCCCTCTGGATGACAGAAGGGTTCATGGTCACCAGGTCAGTCTTGACGCCCACATCTTGGGCATACTCCTGGACAGGTGCTAGGTTGCACCTGAAAATAGAAAAATGAGCATTACAATTTCCAGAAAGTAGTAGGATCTCTATAATTTCCCCTTTCTTCCTATTTGTTTCAGTGCTGATATATAGCAAACACATCATAATTGCTTTTTTCTTTATTCATTATTCTCTTTATTCAACCATTTCTTTAGTCAACCATTCAACATACATTTATTAAGTGTCTAGTATGTGTATAGTACCAGGTGAAAGAACATTTATGTTGATCAATGGGGTCTCAACCTCAAACTTTCAACTTTAGGAGGGGAAAGTAATAGGTTCACAGATTAGCATACAAATTCAAGTACAAAAGCACAAAGGGAGTATATAGCACATGAGATTACAGGAGGAAGAAATGATTTCTAGCACCAATCAAATGATAAATCTTATCCCATTCCCACAATTTAATTCCAAAACCACTTACCAAGGACTTTCTCTGTATCAGGATAGTCCTCTACTCAGTGGTGATGAGGTTGGCATTTGGAGGACATTTCACCATAGCCCAGGTCAACTTTCTAGGATTGTCCACCTCACATTCTAAGGCCTAGTAAGTACCCTATAAGGATATCCACCAACTTTTTGTACTCTAGTTTTGTGCCTGGTGATTCACATTTATTTCTTTCCTTTATTTTTCCCATTTTATCCAGGCTCCTATCAATCAGGATTATTCTTCAAGTATTTGATTAGTGGTAACCACAACTGAGGGGTAATTATTTATCACTCTCAGTTAGTAATAGGGCTTTATAATTGCCAGTGGAAAAGTTCTTCTGGAAAAAAAAAACTGCTATGGAAATCAGAATGTATATTTAGTTATTAGAGATGTGAAAAGCTATTTTTAAAATGCTCTTAAGGAGCTCCCATTCTTTTTTTCAAAACAGTATTTTATTTTTCCAAATACATATAAAAGATAATTTTCAATATTCATTTTTATAAAACTTTGTAATCCAAAATTTTCTTCCTTCTTTTCTTACTTTTCTCCTCCCCATCTTTTCTTCCCCTTTCCCAAGAGAGAAACAATCTGATATTGCTTAAATATGTGCAATTCTTTTAAACATGTTCCCATATTTGTCATGTTAAGCAAGAAAAAAATCAGATCAAAAGGGGAAAACATCAGAAAGAAAAATAAATCAAGTAAACCACAAAAAAGGAAATATTATATTCCAATCCACTCTCAGTCTAGGAGCTCCTATTCTAATAGAAGAAGTGACATGCATACAACTTTGTACAAATAAAATATATATATATAGTGAAAATTAGAGGTAATCTCAGAGGGAAGGAATTAACAGTATGAGGGACTATTAAGAGCTTCCTGCAGAAGATGGGGTTTAAAGTGGGAAACCAGGGAAATGAATAGGCAGAATAGAGAAAGGAGAACATTTCAGGGATGGGAGACAGGTAATGCAAAAGCTTGGAGTTTAGACATGAAGTGTCTTATACAAGGAACAGCAAGGAGGCCAGTATTTCTGGGTCATTGAGCTTGAAGAAAAAAGTAAAGTATACGAAGAATGGAAAGGCAGGAAAAAGCAAAGTTGTGAAGGACTTTAAAAGTCAAACAAATCAGATGTTCTGAA
This sequence comes from Sminthopsis crassicaudata, assembly GCF_048593235.1. NCBI lineage: Eukaryota > Metazoa > Chordata > Mammalia > Dasyuromorphia > Dasyuridae > Sminthopsis > Sminthopsis crassicaudata. The sequence continues at coordinate 561,042,234 of NC_133618.1, forward strand.
TGCTCTATGACAACAATTCTTGTCTCAAGATGCTGCTTTAATGCATGTGTACACTTAAGATGTATTGGGCTTCCAAATGCCTACTATAAATTCTTAAGCTTGGAACTGATCCTAGGACCTCTAAACCTTCCCCAGGAGTATAAATGTACTTTAGGGACAGTTTCTAGGGCCTCATTGTCCATTGTGAATATATTTGGGATGTTAATGATGGGGGAGATTCTTAACACTAGATAGACTTTGCAAATAATCCAATTCATCAAAAACTTTAATACCTTGGTAAGTCAGGGAGAGAAGAAAGAGTACATCTGATCTAGGCTTCTTCCATATTGATATCTAGGCTTCCCATTATGTTTCCTGATATTTATAGGAATACAAGAAAGAATTTTTTTCTTGGGGAATTTCTTCTACAAGTACAGATACTTAACCTTAGTTAATAGAGAGGGAGCTCTAGGGAGTTGACAAAGAGAATTGGAGTTAAGATATCATTACATATATTAAAGTGTGAGAGGTAAGATTTGAACCCATGTCTTTCTGTCATTGATTCATTATGTCAGCCTGCTTTTTCACTATGTAGGCTGGGAAAAGTGCCTGCTCCCTTCTTCCCCAGGCTTTATTTAACTCACTCTTTTGGCTTTCTTTTTTTCGTTGTTGAATATGATGTTCTCTGGGATCTTCATTAAAAGAACATATGTGTTCTTGTGTGTGTGTGTGTGTAAAACCAAGAAAAGAAATGTGTTGAGATAATTAAGAGCATATTTGTGTGTGTTAAGAATAAGCTTGCAGGGTGTGAGTCTTTAGAACTTTTTATTGAATTTTTCTATGAAAAGGGTGGACTTGCCCATTTTGATCCATTCTTGACTCATTGTGGATCTGTTAGTGAATCATTGGTTGGCATGAACTTTTGTAGAGTGAACTTTTGTGGGAAGAGCCATTCTATATTGGCTTAAAAAGGAAAGTCTTCATGGTAGACAGCTTTTTATTTTCTTATTGTCTTTTCCTTCTTTGTAAGAAATAAGAGAGCATCAGAACTAACTAGAAGACCTGGCTTCAGTTTAGAAGCTACAAATGAAAATTGCCCAAGTGGAAGATGTATGTGCCCTTATCTATGTGGCCCAAGAGGATAGAACCTGAACCTTTGTCTCTTTGATAAAAGTGGAGGGGATATCATGGACAATGTTGAATTCCTAGGCACCTCAGTCCCCAAAGCCAACCTTCTAACACAAAAGAGTTTCTTCCTAGGGGTTCCTGGGAAATAAACATATGGCTAACCCCCTGGAAGATGGAAGATTATCAAGGGATCTAAACCATGACATAGATGAAGTCTTTGAAAGAGACTCAACTTTTTTCCTCTGCTAATATTGCAAGTTATTCAGACAGTGTAGGTGCAATGGGAATTGGGTTAACTGCTGTAACACCCTCAAGTTCATTTCCTTCTGGGATAATCTAAACCCCCAGGATAGTGCCATAAGGTTGGATTCCTGGATAGGCCCCTGGGATGAAGATAGTTTTACCAGAATGTTGGGGGAATTGTTTCCCCAGGAACCCCAAATTCATTTCCCTCCTGAGGAGACTCTAAACCACAGGGTGGTGCTATGAGGCTGAAAAATTGAGGAGCCCTGGGGAATGGTTTGACTCACTATAGAGGGAAGATGATTGTATTGATTTTTTAAATGGGCTATATGGTTCTTTTATGTGTTTCTTGGATTTTCCATCAGATAGAATAAAGTCTGTCCTGTCCTTGATATAGACATTCTTACCTTGAATGCTTGTATGGGAGTTGGGGGACTTTTTTCTCATATCTGGTGGAACCCTAAATAGAAGTTATATTTGAAGAGTTTCTCATATTAAACCTTGGGTGGGGTTATATGAGCAAAAGAGTTATGATTTTGGTTCTCTCTCTAAGAAAAAAATCAGCCCACATAAATCAAAAGTTTGGAGGTGGAAATGGTGGTAGGCCACAGTATATAAACCCTAGGTTGGATTCACTTTTGGTGAGGGGGAATTTGCCCAGTGCAATACTGGGCACTATAGTGCATAGCACTATAGTAAATGTCTATATGTGTTTGCATGTATCTGATTTAAAACTTTGGTTTCTGATAATTCAGAAGATGTATCTCTATAAAGCTTAATGTTTGTCATAAGTCCAAAAAGAATTATAATTAGAAAGGTTACATACATTGAATGTGAGAAAATTATCATTTTTTGTTATTCAAAATGATGAAATGATAGCCACTTACCTCTATGGAATGAGAGGGATTATTTTTGGGGAGGAGGAAGCATCTCATTTCATTATTTGGGTACAGTAACATCATCCCCTCATTCATCACACCCAAGGTGATGAAAAGATAAGTAGCTTCCAGTTTTGTATTTTTAGCTTTGCTCTCTCTCCTGAAGTCCAGACTTGTATTATCAACTATCTTGAGGACATTTCTCCTGGCTGTCCCACTGGCAAGTTCAGCTTAACTTGGCCCCAAAAGAATTTCTTCATTTCCTGTTATATCTGCTTGTCTTTCAAATTTTACAAGTTTTGTTCTTGATGCTACCTTACTCAGACTTAGATTCAAAATCCTGCTGTTATACTTGATTCTCCTCTTTTTCTTCTCATATCTAATCAGTTACCAAAGTTTGTTGATTTTACTATCAAAATGTCTCTCATCTTCCTCCTCTTCTCAATTCCCACTGTCATTTCCTATTCAATCTCTCATACCACTCACTGGAACTATTGCAATAGTCCCTTTATATCTCTTCCCACCTACACTCTTCCCCTCCAATTTTTCCCTTAAATGCTGTCATATTCACTTTCCTTAATCACATATTTAATCATGTTACTTCTTTGCTTAACATTCTTCAATACTCCCTACTGCTTACCAAGTAAAGCTCAAACTCTTCTGGCTGACAATCAAGGTCTTTCACTTCCTTCCATTTCAGCCTGTTCTTTTACTCTTACTTTCTATGATTCAACAGAAAGCCATCTTCAACCTCTTGTTGTTCCCCATTTATATTATATGCTTTTCTACCTCTGTTCCTCTAGTTTTATTTTTACTCCTGACTTGGATTACCTTCTATACATTACTACTCCTGCCTATTTCATTTATAGGTTTACAGGATCACAGCTTTAGAAATGAAAGGCATTTTTAGAATTCATCTAGTATATTCCGTCCCCCAATTTTACAAATGAAGAAACTGAGAAGGTCACACAAATAGTAAGTGACAAAACCTAGACTAGAACCCAGATCTTTTGATTTCAAATTTAGCACTCTTTCCCCTAAACCATGATGCCTATTTTAATGGAATTTAATTCAATGGATATGTTATTAAATCAACTCTTGAGCTAGGAACTAGATGGCATCTAAAGCTTAGATAAGAAATAATAACAATAGTAATAATAGCTAGCATTTATATAGTGTTTTAGGATTTATAAAGTGCTTTATACATATTTCATTTGAAATAAAAAAATTATATCTTCCCTCCCTGGGGCTTATGATCTACTATAGAATTGGAAGTAAATGGAAATACATATATATATGACATATACCTTGTAAATGGGAGGTAACTACAGAAGGAAGGCATTAATAATGATAATGATGATGATGATGATATAATAGCTAACATTTTCATAGGACCTGTTATGTGCTAGGCACTGTGCTAAATGCTTTCTTATTATTATCTCAATTTTTTTGTATGTCATGTCCCTGACTGTTTTTATACACTATTGACTTGTATATATAAAATCCCCCTACTGGGGAAGCGAGATGGTGTAGTGGATAGAGCACCATGCTGAAGACCTGAATTCAAATTTGTCCTTAGATACTTACTAGCTGTGTGATACCAGGCAAGTCACTTAAGCATTTTTGCCTCAGTTTCTATATCTGTAAAGTGAACTGGGGAAGGAAATGGCAAATCACTTCAATATCTTTCCTAAGACAACCCCAGATGGGGTCATGAAGAGTCAGATATGAGAGAAAATGACTAACCAACTCTCTACTAGTATAGTAAGTTCCATTAGGGTAGGGAATCTTATTTTATTTAATTACCTAATTAGTAACTATTGCTATACTCCCCATAGAATAAGCATTTAATAATAGTTTATTGAATTGAATTCACTTGAGTTGAAGAAAGAAAAGGAAGAGTGGAAACATGACTTTATAGGGGGTTTGGGCTTTGAGCTTTTTTGGAGCTACTGGTCCAAAGGCTCAGTCAAATAAATTCCAAATACGGAGTCATATTTTATATAAGGCATCTGATATCAACCACTGGCCCCTCTTTACTGTGACTCCTGTGATCCAACTCTCAGAGGAACAGGTGTTTCTCTGAACTGAAAACTGAGTGGAGAAACTGTTTAGCTTTTTTGGAAGGAAATATGCCCATATTCCCAACATCCAAAGGGCATACTTTGAATCTGGGGATGCTCTTGTTCTCCAGAATTGCAGATGGAGAGTAGAGGGAAAGGTGGAGCTTGGACATCAAGTGCAAGAAACCTGAGGTTTCAGGACCACTGGTTTTGACATTGCTTATTTCTTCCCTTCAGAATAGGGAAAATGGAAGTTGGAGAGATAGAATAAGTGTTAGGTAGCTTCAGTCATTGCAGAAGGCTTAATTCCCATGGAGTTATTAGAGGGTCAGGTGGTAGAGACATTTTGACTTAGTAAAAAGAGTCCTGGATTAGGAAAACTGGGGTCCAGACCCACTTCTGTGACTGATTAGTTAAATGATATTGTACAAATCCCTCAATATCCTTGGATCTCAGGTTTTCACCATAAAACAAGAGGGTTGAGCTAGATGCTACCTAAGATCTGTTCCAGCTAAAAATTTATGATTTTCTGTGATCCTAACAAGATCAATTGTTAAAGTGATACCATTGCGCATGTATGCCAAAGAACTCACATACACACATATATAGTAATTTCACTTTATGCCCTGGAAATAAATATAAATATAAACAGAGGCTTTTTTCATCATTTGGGGAAGGGCAGAATAAAATATAGTACAAGAATGTATAGAATTAGAATTGTACCAAAAGGAATGACAAAGTTGAGGAACTGAGAGAAATATAGGAAGACTTATATGAACAGTGAAACCATCAGAACCAGAAGGACTACACTAATATCAGTGAAGACAAAACCTAATGGAACATGCTTCAAATGCAACAATCCATTTTGGGTGCTAGAACCTGAAATGAGAATAAACTTTTTTTTTTTTTTTCAGATGAAAGTCAGCGAATCAGTAATGTGAAATATTACATATCCATCCATCAGTTGCTTTATCAAAATATAGATTGTTGTTTTGAAGGAATGGGGTGGCTAAGGTTGGGGAAGAAAGCAGGTCCAGTGGGGGAATGAAACATTAAATGACTTGCCTAGGCTAACAGCTATTATATCTGAGAGGCAGGTCTTAAATTCAGACTCACGTTTTCTTATGCCACATAAGTAGGTTCTCATGAATATTTTAAATTGATAGGTGACATAATAGAGCATTGGAACTGAATTCTGAAAGCACCCCTGACATATTTTGATTTTTTTTCTTACCTTTATTTTACCCACCTATTATAGCTTACCTATATTCTGCACAGAACTCCTCCCATTACTGACCTCCTTGGTTTCCTAAGTCCCAACTAAAATCCCACCTTCTACAGAAGCCTTCCCTAACCCTTATTAATTCTAGTGCCTTTCTCTATGATTTCCTATCTATCCTGGTTATAGCTTGCTTTGTATGTATTTATTATGTTGTGTACCTCTTGAGATTATAAACTCATTCAGGGCAGGGACTGCTTTTTGCCTTATTTTATATTTCCAGAGTTTAGCGCAGTGCCTGGCACATAGAAGGTGCTTCATAAATACTTATTGATTGGACATGATATGGGCATGGGGAAGGCCAATAAAAACCAGTTGAGAACAATATTAATACCTAGCACAGTTCTTGCTCATAATAATTAATAAATTAATTTATTATATTATATAAATAATATATTTATATAATATAAATAATAATATATATTATATATAAATAATAAATATTATATATATAAAGATTAATAAATAGCAAGTAGGTAGAAAACTAGCCACTTGTGGGCTCCTATGGTGATCTCATACTTGCCACAGAGGACCAAAGAACTCAAAGGTGAATTTTTCTGCCTGATAATTTTCTGCTGCACAGTGGTATTGGAATTAGGATGGATCAAAATGGTCCTGTAGGAAAAGCAGGGGCCTAACAGAAAATTCAGAGTTAAGGTTCTGGCTTTCACCCTTGCTGACTGTGTGACTCTCGCCAAGCTATTTCATACTTATGACCTCAGTTTCCTCATCTATAAAATGGAGATATCAGTAGGCTCTCCATAGTTTCACAGAATTGTTAGGAGGAAATTGCTTTTTAAGCAGGAAATTGCTAAGTAAACAAGAACTACTATCATGATCATTGATTTGTGCTTCTCTACTAGTAAGGAATTTTGATCTGTTAAATGCTTCCAATTAGGTGGCAAAGGAATGAGGCTGAATGAAGCGATACAAAATGATTGACCTTATCTTGCTTGTTGGGACATGGGTTTATCTTTTTTTAATCCAAGGACTAGAGTCAGGCAATTATCATTCTTGGTTTTCCCATGTGTCTCTTACAGTGGCTGCGATTTCTCCACAATAGACTTGCAAATCTCTGAGCAAACATTTATAAATCAGCCCTGGATACGCACAAATCCATGGGCACCTGCTAGGAATGGACTTTAATGATAAAAGCATAGCTTTGCCTTTGAGCAGTACACTGGTATTTGGAGTCCTTTAAGTACACACACACACACACACACACACACACACACACACACACCCTCATTCTAATGTATTTAGACACCATTTCCTATATCTCTAGTCTCTCTATCATACTGGCTTTCTGTGTATCCTCATTGTACGAGCTCTACAGAATGTTAATAATCAATAGATATTAAAAAGAAATTATGTTGGAATGTGTGAAGTGGAAATATAGCATGCATACATGTACTGCACTCACTATGTATCAAAGTTAGTGACAGTTTTCCATTAGACCTTCAGTCTCTTGACTCTTTCCAGGGTTCTTATCTGTCTTTCATATGTGAATGGTGAGACCATAGGTGACCTGGAAAGGGGACTAGTTTTGATCAAGGTTTGCAATTTGGGGGCAAGCCTCATTGAGTACCATTTAATGTTAATACTTTTGAAATATTAAAATGAAATTGTGTGTGTGTGAACTATGGTGTCTATATATGACTATTGAGTGAGGTGTTGGGTGGTTTGAGGAACACTGGACACTATATCCTGCATAGAACTCCTCCCACTACTGACCTCCTTGGCTTCCTTTAAGTTCCAACTAAAATCCCACCATCTACAGGAAGCCTTTCCTAACCCTTATTAATTCTAGTACCTTTCTCTGTTCATGATTTCTTATCTATCCCAGTTATAGCTTGCTTTGTATATATCTGAAGGCATGGACTTGAGTCCTGCCAATTACCAACAAGCCTTTCAAAACTTCTGTCTCCTCAGCTGATGCTAATAATACCTGCACTTTGTAAATGTGCCACATGAAAGTAATAACTGTTATTGCTGATGGTATCATCTCTCTAGAGCTAGAAAAGATTGTAAGAGCCATCTAGTCCAACCATCATACTTAAAATGGAGAAAAATGAGACTCAGGGAAGTCCAGCCTTGTCCAATATTCCACTACTAGAAAATGGCAGATCTGGGATTCCAACTCAGGTACCTCTTCAGGTACCACCATTTTTTCTATTACATCATCCTTGACTCGTTTGATAATTCAATGCTAATTCTTATTCCAACTATTTCTCTCCATTTTAATTTAGCTGAGTAAGTCAATCAATCAATCAGCATTTATTAAGTGCCTTCTCCATACCTTCACTGTGCCAAACACTGGAGATACAATGACAAAAATGAAACAGTCCCCTTTTTCTATTGAGGAGATGTATGTACAAACATGAAAAAGTCTATGCAAAATAAATATCAGGCAATTTTGGGAGGAAGGAAAGTGGGAATTGGAGATGGGGATCAGGAAAGGTGTTGGGTCGGAGGTGATGCTTTGAGCTGAGTTTTAAAGAGAACAAGGCATTTTAAGGAGTGTGTGTGTGTGTGTGTGTGTGTGTGTGTGTGTGTGTGTGTGTGTGTGAATGAGGAACAATCAGTGCAAAGACATGGAGGTGAAGATGTGAGGAGTGGCAGGAAGGTCAATTTGGCTGGACTGGAAAGGGCATAAATATAAAGGAAGCCTAGAAAGTTGGTAGGATGGGATCAGGTCCTTTTGAAAGGCTTTAACTGGTAAGGAGAGTTTATATTTGCTCCTAGAATTAAGAGGGGGTCTGGTGGAATTTATAGAGCAGGGGATTGACATAAATTTTAGGAAAATCACTATGGCAGCTATGTGGAATTGACATAACTCGATTTATTAGAAATCTTAAATCCCCCCTTTTATTCTCTTAGCTTTCTGCCATTTTATGTCAGGCACTATGCAAGATATATCAAATTGTGATCAAGAGAACATTGATTTTAATCGCCATAAAATGCAAGCTCTTCGAGTTCAGTGACTTTGTTTTGAGTTTTGTTTATACCTCTCTAGTACCTGGCACAGGCTCTTAATAAATGCTTGTAAGCAACAAGGTGACATAATGGATAGAACACTGCATCTAGAATGAGATGACTTAAGTCCAAATCTAACCTCAGATTAACTAAATGACAAGATCCTGGACAAGATCCTTTCTCTTACAGTTCTCCCTTTTGTAAAAATGGGGATATAATAGCACTTTACCTCCCAGGGTTAATGTGAGGATCAAATGAGATAATATTTGTAAAGGGCTTAGCATAGTGTCTGGTACATAATGAGAACTTAATAAATGCTTGGGTTTTTTAAACTTTATTGGAAATTACATAGGTTGTTCTATGATCTAGACACAAACTCATCAAAAGCTTGAAAGACAATTTTTCTTTCTTTCAATGTCCTAAAATTGAAATCTCAGTATGGCAGTATTGAGACAAGAATGGTGGCTCTCTAGGCCCAGGAAATCTGAGATGGTCCCATGCGAATTTTCCATGGGTGAGACCTGTGTGTAATGAAATACTCAGGGCTTCCATTTGTGCCGGGAATAGCATAGACACCTGTCCCTGTAGTATCTTGGAGGCACCACAATGGATGTTCTATTTTGAGTGAGATGACTATTTTCAAATGCTCATGCTGGTGAAATATGGAAAGAAGGGTTGGGGGAAAAGGATGTGGAATCTCTATCCGTTGCCTTCCCTTAAGTTCCAATTAAAATCCCAGCTTTTACAGGAAGCCTTTCTCAACCTCTCTTAATTCTAGTGCCTAGAATTCTGAGCATCTGGGTAGCAAAGTAAATAGGATTGGAGTCAGAAGACCTGAATTCAATTTTGACCTCTCACAGTTACTATCTGTGTAACCCTAACCAAGTCACTTAAACTGTTTGTCTCAGTTTCCTCAACTGTAAAGTGAATAATAATAGCACGTTCCTCAAAGGATTGCTCTGCGGATCAAACGAGGTAATATTTGTAAAGCGCTTAGTCCAGAGCCTGGAACATAGTAAATACTATATAGATCGATGCTTATTCCCTTCTTTTCTCCAGTGTCTTGCCTTTTTAAATTTTTTTTTAATATTTCCTGTATATAGTTTGTTTTCCTTGTTCATTTGCTCATTGTCTCCCATTAGACTATGAGTTCCTTGAGGGTAAGAAATGTCTTGTGCCTCCTTTTGTATCTTCAGTTACATTGTACAGTGCCTGGCATAGAAGGTACTTAGTATTTATTTACTTAGTATGACTTAAATATATTTATTAACTGACTTATGGAGTCAAAATCCTTATTCTTAATTTTGCCCAAATATGTAAACTGAAGAGTACCATATTATATGGGAACCTCCCCTCCCCCCCACTAAAATTTGGAACTACAGCTCTAGTTTGAATCCCAGCTCTAGTACTTACTTTGTGACCTTAGCTAAGTCACATATATTTTCTGGGCCTTGGTTTCTTCAATTGTAAAATGAAGAGGTTGAGTTCCACATCTCATTCTAGTTCTAAATCTACAGTCCCACAGTCTTATGCAGAAGAGAAAGGTCCAGCCTCAAAGTCAAGAGGAAATGGATTTAAGACCTGCCTTTGAATAGATTCCAGCCTGTGGGATCATGAGTAAATCACGGATCATCTTAGTTTTCTATGTAACTCTCTAATCTATTAGTTTTAACTGAATCATCACTAATGGAGAGATTTTCATACCCTGAGCTCCCTACACCTAAGAAATCGCAAACTCTGCCACTAATACAGCTGCTTCAAGTTAATTAATATGGAGCTCACTTCATTTTACAACATTACAATGCTTTATAATACTTAAATGTATCATTTTCCAAGATTTCAGCCTCAATTTTCCCATTTGTAAAATGAGAAAGTTGAGCTAAATAATCTCTACATTTCCTTTTCAATCCTGACCCCAACAATCCCATGACTCTATGATCCCACTATCCCTCCATCTAGTTTGTCTTCTATATGCATAGACTTGGTTCCCCTATTAGAATTGGACTTTATTGAGGGCAGGAACACCACAATTGAAACCTCCTTTATATTCCCATGACTTAGTACAGTGCCTGGCACATAAGTACCTAATAAATTTTTTTTTTGGACAAATTGACCTTCTAGATCAAAAGTCATCAGTTATTCCGTCTACTTATCTGACAGCTTTCAGTCTACCAGACTGGCTTCAAGTTGAACTACTCCATAGAGATTACCTTATTACAAAGCTGTGAGTGTCTATCTCCCGTCCACAGCCACTGTTCAGCAGGATCCCAGAGTTTCCCACAATGGCACAGGTCCTGAAATGTTTGTTCTTCAGGGGAGAAGTTCTGGGCAGGAGTTCATACAGGTTTTGTGACACATTCATGGTGCTAGCTCGGTCAAAGATATAGTGGATGATGTCTCCAGGTTTCAGGGTCCCCTTCAGAACTGATATGTCTTTTTCCGCATCTAGGAACTTCAAGATTTGCTTCCTGAAAAAAACAAAGCCACATATGTGACAGAAAAGGATCTCCTCCCTTCATCTCTTCTCCCTAATGTAGCCTTCTCTTGCCAACTGTTCTCTCAGTGCTGCATTTTTCCTTCTCCCCATCCTCTCCCCCAATTTCAAACCTTCCCCTTCTCTGATAACCAGCTACTCTTCAGCAAACAAGGTAGACAGCTGGATGCTAACCCTCTGAAGGTAATCTTGGCTAATTGGTTTGGGGTAGAGGTTGGCAATCTATGCCAGGGGTGCTAAAGATGACCCAAGGACCAATTTTCTTTGGCAGGTGGGCTGTCTGCCACAGTTAGAGCTTTCCTCTGACACCCATGGCATATATGACAGCTGCTACCTGCCGTGAAAGTTGGTGACACACATTTCCTTCTGAAAAAGGGAAAGGAAGCTGCCAAGTCATTGTGCCCCTCTAGCACACTAGAAATGATTAAGTTGGAATTTTGGCACACTACTCTTAAAAAAGATGGCAGATCCTTGAGTTGTCCTACAGGGGGGCACCTTTGACATGGATTGACACTAGTAGGGTCCTGACTAGGAAGTCAGAGTTCACTTCTTCCTTGTCTCCTAATTAGCATGCATCTTTTATTTTATCCCAGTTCCTTTTCTGGTAAATTGGAAAAGAACTTTTACTGGACAGCTTTTTCCCCAGGTTGGGGAGGAAACAATGTGTTGCAAACTCTTGTATCTATCTCAGATGACAGCTGATCAACTTGTTAAATGGCCTGTGGAGGCATCTTGAACTTTTTGAAAATTTCAAGGACTTGCCATCAAAGGAAACTCTTCAGTTAACTTCCAGAGGTTGCTCAATGCATCTCTCTATTCTACAATATTTCAGCAGCAATTACAAATAAATATATTTTGGTTCATGGTCAAGAGATGCTAAGTATTGTTTTTTTATTGCTCAGAATAATTCTCTGACTTTTTTTCTAGTCTTTTATAAAACAAAGGCTGGATTAGAAGATTTCTAGGTCTTTTCCAGATCTAAAGTCCATGAGGTTCAACATACAAGACAATGACTAACTAGCTTTAGGATTGTCTTCCATTCTATTCCATTAAAAATCATTTTTAAGACATCTACTATGTACAAGGTAATGTGGTAGATGCTGGGTATAAAAAGGAAGAATGAAAAATAGTGGTTGCTCTCAAGATTGCATTTACTTTGGGGAATACAACAAGTATAAGATGATTTGAGGATGGATAAAACAGTATTAATTAGAAGGATGAAGGCAGGCTTTCTGTAGGAGGTGGCACCCAAGTTGAATCTTGAAGGAAGATTAGAATTCTAAGTATAGATGAGGAAAGAAAGCATTCTATGTACAGGGGACATGTTGTGCAAAGATTTGGGAGTGAAAGAGAGCATGATGAATTTGGAAACAGAAAATAGTCCAGTCTGACCAGAAAGTCATATGCCTCTTAGCTTTTGGGAAAGCTACTTGATTGGTTTTTCTCTTGATTGTGAAGTCATATTTTTAAGATTTAATTTTGAAGCTATCCCTCAAAGACACCTTTATAATAAGAGTATGAGCAGAGAAGAATTGTTTGTGTTAGAGATGGCTATGTAAAATGGCCTAAGTGCATATAGGAACATATAGGTGACACAGTAATAAGGCAGTGTTGGGAAGACCTGAGCTCAAATCTTGTCTCAGATACTTCCTAGCTATACAAATCACAATCTTAGTTTGCCTCGGTTTTCTCATATGTAAAATGGGAATAATAGCAGCACCTATCTCTTGGGGTTGTTGTGAGGATCAAATGAAATAATATTTTTAAAGCACTTAGCAAAGTGCCTGAAACATAATATGTAGCATATAAATGTTAGCTATTGTTAAGTTAACTCAGGAGAACCTGGATGCCTTCAAAACAAATGAAATAAGAAAAAAAAAGCTCTGAAGAGATTTTGTTATCATAAGATCTTTAAGCACCTTGTAGATATTATCAGCCAGATTTTTTACTTCATTTAAAAATTTCTATTTTAATTTTTACTTTAATTTTTTTACTTTAGTTTAATTTTTAATTTTACTTTTAATTTTAATTTTTCAAGACTCACTGAATTTATTTGTGATAGTCCTTCCTCTACTAATTAAGGCTATATTCCCTTCATGCCTTACTAGAAGAGTTCATAAATTGATATAGTTGAGAAAATTCATCACCTGGTGGCTAACCTTCTGGTGATGTGCCTTTCCAAGTCTAGCTGGCTTGATTTTTAGATGACAGATGTACATTCTATCACTGGACCCAAGCTTGATGCCTTGCCAACTTGGTAGGATCTGCCAGAATTCATGTGCTGCTGCCATGGCCCTTGAAAAACTAGGATCACCTCCATGCCCCAAGGAAGCATCAAAGCTGGGAATGAAAAAAGCAGCAGCACTTGGGCAGGAGATAGAGGACTTGGGTCAAAGTCTTGCCTCTGTAACTTACCATTTTTGTGACTTTGGGAAAGCCACTTAACCTTTCTGCGACTCAGTTTCTCATCTGTAAAATTAAAGAGTTTGGCTAAATGGCCTGTGAGGTCCCTTCCAGTTCTAAATCTGTGTTCCTATGATTTCTGTTGTGCAGAATGGGATAAATGATGCCCAAGAGGAATAAAACATGCATTTGACCCTGGATTCTTGAAGGAGGGGCTAATGGGAGTCCTGATATTTAATAGGGTAGGAGAAGCCTGAAGGGAATACTATCCCTTCTCTTCTTCCTTTGATTCTATTTCTTAATTAATGAAGTAGAGCTTTCTCTAACACAGAGAGAAATTTTGCACTTAATAATTTGTACTAGATGGAAAATGGAAGCATTGTTGTTATTTACTGGTGCTTACCAAGGATTATATAACTCAACTAACTCATTAATTTGTTTGGGAAATGGCTAAGAACCTTCCAATTATCAACTCCAAAGTATTTAAAAACAAAGAGAACCCCCAGAAAACCCACAAAGACTTTCATGAGTGAATTAATTTCTAATTAACTACTAGAAATTACTATCAATTATTAAATATTATTTCAAATGACTTGAAGAATCTTTTCTTATGAATAATTTCAATGACTAATTGCTGTATTTGAAAGGATTTGTCCCTCCTCTTGAGTGAAGGCAAATGGTTCATACTGTGGGATCCACTGGGCTTATACTCAAGAGCCCCAAGTTGGGAAAGGCCAAGTTCTTTGACAACTAATTCATCATGATTCCTAGGGTATGACTCCCTTCTCAGGCTCACCCAGTCCAATCTCGGGCATAAGCTGGAGCACCTCCTCTGATTTGTGCTTTCAATGAAGTGATCAGATTTCTTTGGCAGTTGACAAGGGGAATAAGCTAGAGGGAGGAAACCCAGATGAGGCTGAGCTGGCAAAAGGAGGTACAATTTCACTCACAGTTGGTCTTAATGACAACACAGAGCCTCTTATTAAAGGGATCAGTAATATGGGCCTGCAGCTGTCAGGAAGCGCATAGCAGGCAAGTGCAGAACCAGGGACCTTTCAGGAAGAAATGTTGAAAAAGAAAGTAGGTAGTAGAGAAAGAAATCTACTTCAGATGATTTTTTTTGGCTGCTCATTTCTGCTTCTGCTTCCATTCTACATATATCCTCTGGAGATCATATATTTCAAGAATTTGCTCTTCTCCTTCTTTCCAATATCTCTTTGTCCTGGAAACTAGAAACCTATGGCTTGAATGGAAAGTCTGCTAATTTTCCCATGTACCTTCCTACAATCTAATTTTCTATTTCAACTGTAGTTCAATGGCCTTACCCCAGGGTCCTTGCTAGACAAAATCGTGGTCTGGGTTTATAGTCCCCAGACTCTGTGTTTTCTACTTTCTATAGTGCCAATTCAATTAAATAAATGATTAAATAGCTATTTCATGCAAGTTTCCATGCTAGGTATTGGGAAAAATGAAGGTAGGTAGGGCATTGACCCAACTCTCAAAGGGCTTATAATAATATAATAATGCTATTCCTGATCTCATGTCCTCATATTCTCCTCCTTTCTCCTTCTGCAAACCTGTAATTAGTTTCTTTATTCTTATAAAGAAATAAATGACTGCTAAAGACATAAAGCTTCTCTCTAAAGGGAATGTGTATCATAATTGGTCAAAGTTTTGGAGGATAATAATAATAGCTAACATTTACATAATACTTTATTTTTCTATAACTCATTTTGTCCTCTCAACAACACTCAAAATTAGGTGCTATTATTATTCCCATTTTTCGTATAAGGCAGTTGTTAAGGGATTTATCCAGTCACCCAGATGGCACCTTGAGACCCCATCTGAACTCAAATCTTCCTGACTTCAAAATCAGCACTTTATCTGCTGGTACTACCTACTAACCTCCAGCATTCAAGAGTGGAACTTCAGGCAATAGTAAGAGAGGAAGGATTTGGGGAGGGCCTGTGATTCTCACTAAGAACGTAGGGGCAGGTACAGGTTCTGTCCAGTGATTCTGGAGGCAATGCCTGCTTCATCTGTGGGTAAGGATGGATATATTGAGAGTACTTTAAGATGGACTTGGATAAGTTTAAGATAGAGATTTTCCCTGGCCAATCTTTATAAAGGCATTTGCATTTAAACCAACAGCGGATTTTCTACAGCTGCAATTCACACCTCAGACCCAAATCTGGTGAATCTCTTTGGCTTCTCAAAAACTATGAAAACATTATACACCGGAAATCCAGCACGATGGCAATATGAATATATTCTGTGTGATCCGAGTCACATCATCCCCTCAAGCGGTCCAGCTTGGAGGTCCCTCCTGCCTGATGTTTTCAGAGGGCAACATCCCAAGCTAGGTGGACACCCTTTCTCCTCCCGCCTCCCAGGTTGTTACACCCCATGCCTCACTTTGGAGCCCTGAGCTCCTCTCACAGCCCATTCTCCTCCTGGTGTCATGCACCTGCTGGGCCACTAGGCTATTCTGAGATTTGTATTTCTGACTGATCGCTTACAGACGAAGCCCGCCTCGGCAGGAGGTAAACATTTTATTTCTATCTTGACTTCTTTCAATGATAAAGAGAGGCAATTTGCCAGCTTGTGCTGAAGAGGGCCAAATCTGTCTTTTGTCCTATAGGTAATTACCAATACCTGATCTTCAAAGACAGGGTCTGGTTGTGTCTCCATGTGGATGGGGCTGGCTTAATGTTGTGCTTTGCACTTTCATTACTTCTGTCAACAACAGCTGGAGATGAAGAGCCATTTATTACAACTTCGACTCTGGGGAGAAAAAACACACAACACAAACCAGAAGAGAGAGACAGGATTTGTTAGCGTACTGATGACATCTCTAATAGTTTTGGTTTTGCTCTAGCATGAATGTAAACTCCAGAAAAGCAAAAATTGCAGTGATTACCTAGAGGGGTGGAAGCCTATGGATCTTTTACGATGTACACTTCTCCCTCCCTTGCCCCTACTCTCTCTTGCTTTCTCTCAAGCACAAACCCAGCTTTACCTTGCTGGTAAAGCTGCCTTATCCAATGGTGGGCAGTATGTTGTCCACAGAGAGGTGCCCCTCACCCACTTAGCAGTCACTCGTGGAGCTAGGTGCTTCTGTGGTTCAAATTCAAGGAAGAAAAATACATAAGCTAGATATTCTATTTTTTAATAAAGTACAGTGTCATATATCTAGAGTTAGAAGAAACCTTAGAGGTCATTGAATCCAACCCTGTCATTTTATGGAGGAGAAAATTGAGACAAAATCTTATATTTGAATCCAGTTCTTCTCCAAGTCTAACGTTCTTTCTACGATCCCATGCTGACTCCCCTCTAGATAGGGTGGTTTAAATAAAAAACAAAACTAAAAACAAATGACAATCAAAATGTACGCCAAAGCTTCACTTGCTTTGGAATGATAGCCAAAGGTAACAGATTTCAGGCCTTGGAGCAACAGTGGGTCAATTGTTTCCACAAGGTGATACATGGTTATGTGAACATTAAGTGCTTCTTTTTTCCCTTTCTTCCAGAAACATCAGGTATTACTGTTCTCTCTTAACTTCATAGGCTTGTGATCTATGCCAGTGGGTTTCTGAGAAACTAGGTTATAGTTATATTTATATAAAGGATATAATATTCAACCTAGATACTGCCGGATACACACAGAGAGCATCTGGGTCACAGGAGGAGAGAACTGTTCCTTTATCTGGGGTGAGAAAGATAGACAGAATTTTAAACAGATTTGAGAAGCCAAATTCTTGTCCTTTCAAAAGTCCAAATCAAAGAAGGCTTTGCTCTGAGGCTTCAAGCCAAGTTCAAAAAATGTGAATTTTTTCCTTTCTTTTTCTATTCTTTTTTCTTTCTTTCTTTCTCTCTCTCTCTTTTTTTACAAGGTTTAAATTCTGTTCTTTTCCTTGACTTTCTACAGATGAGCTGAGTAGAAATTCACTTTTGTGTTTTTATTGGTATCAGCCTTTACATCTTCCCTCCTCAATGGCCTTGGTTTCTTGCCTTGATTTCATATTCATGTAGTTCTTCTAAAGGTGATATGGAGAGTGGGGCTTAGCATTTGGAACTCCCCTTTTGGAAACTTCCTGGGAGGGCTACAGGAGTACCCTCCATGTGCCATTCATGGAAGCATCCATGAGAACTGGGCAGGACCCCATTACTTGGCAGTAGGCCCAGTTACCAGCATTACTATGAGACCATAGGTCTAATGCCCATATTTCACAGCAGCTTACATCAAGAGGCATAAAAGATGGCAGCATTTCAATATTTTATCATGATAAGCCAGCTTTCCAGAGAGAATAGTATCAGAATTCAAGTGAATAACCCAAATGCTTTTATGCCTTAGAAAATGCTTCACACGCACAGAGGATTTTTTGAGTTGTCTAGCCAGGAAGGAAACCTATGCCTCATTTTATTGAGGAAACAACAGAAATGGACTTTTTTTGGCTAGGATTTGCTTTGATGGGTAAATAAATTTGGATAGTGCTACTTACAAACAGGTACTGTGGCATGTAAGAGATCTTAAAGCACTAGTTCTTAATTAACACAGGGTACATAGAACATTCCCCCCCAGGGAAATAGATTTTTAGGAGATCTGTGATCCTGAATGGGGAAAATTGTGTCTTTATTTCAATATAATTGTATTTCCTACATGTTTTACTTATATATTTTAAAAAATATTATTCTGCAAATGAGTCTGTTGGCTTCTCTACCCTGCCAAAGAGGACTATGATACAAAAAAGTCAAGAACCCTGATGAAGGGGATCTTCTTTAGAATGGAAGTATTTCTGCGGCTGTTTCCTTGTAGCAGGACATTTATTAGAACCCAAGTCTCCAAATTTGGTTGCTATGTTACCATGGGACAATGACCTTGCTGTAGGAGAGAAGTAATAAGAACCTTTTAAAAAGTCAGCCTGTGGCAACCTTTGTTAGAATGGCTATTAAAATTCCACCTATATTTGGTTTGCTGGTGATTGAATACCACTGGATTTCTATGTAGCCAACTGAGATTCTCATTTTCCTCACTTTTGGGGAAATGAAATTCTAGAGAGAGGAATTTTGGCCCCAAGATGTTTCATTTGGAACCTAATTTGTTTCTCTCCCCACCTCATCTTTCTTAAATATGAAGTAAATCTATTCATTGACAAAGACAAGCTCAGTTGTCAATATCAATGAATTGGGAAATTATAAGAATTGCTAAGGTCTTTTGTGTGTGTGTGTGTGTGTGTGTGTGTGTGTGTGTGTGTGTGTGTGTGTGTGTGGAGTGGAGCAACATGGAATGTGAATAGAGGGCTAGTCTTGACTTCAGGAAATCTTGGATTCAAGTCCTGCCTCCTACACATACCTGCTGTGTGTCCACACAAAAATCACTGAAAGGTTTTAGTGAGTCCGACAACTCTCTAAGAATAGAAGTCACAGATAAGTACAAATATATATTAAAAGAAGGAGTTTCACACAGACACTTCCTCATATCAGTGAAATTATAACTCTTGACAAAATTCAGGCTTGAGGAACTTCCTTTCCAGGAAATTTCAATTTCCTAAAGAACAACTCAACATCTATATAATGTCAGCATTAAACTGTTGAGCTGCTTTTATTAAGTACTACTGTGAGATAGGCACTGTTTTGGATGCTGAGGATGTAAAAGCAAAAATTAATAAGTAAGGTAATCCTTGATCTCAGGGATTTTTTGGTTGTTAATAATTTTATGAAATTACACAAGAAGTTTATTACAGGAATTAATCATGTAGATACATTAGATCTTGTGTATATATACAAGAAAGTTTAGAAACCTGGTTTGTTAGAATCATTAGGAAGGTAAAGGCCATTTTGTGATCATTGGATAATCTCAATTCTATGAAACAAACTTTTCAAATTTCTGAGTTTATCCAGTGACGGCAGACACAAAAAGCTTTTTTTTTTGGGGGGGGGCTCTTTTCTCTCTCTCTCCCTATATCTGCTTTGGTCAAGGTCATTGGAACAAAATAACTTTCCTTGGAACCTTCACATGACAAAAACAAATCAGAAACAATGACAACTTTAAGGTTGTAAAATGGGGATTTTTTTTTTTAAAGGAAAGTATCAGTAAATCTTAGGTGTCTCTAAGAGATGCTGCAGGAGAAAATTCTTTGCCAGAAATCTCCCACATTTCTCAGGATTAGCCCACATGCACCTCATAACATAGTCAAATATTCTACTATGATCAAGTGAGAAAAGGCCCTTTTGAAATATTGAATATATATTAAACAGTGTTCCTTTAGACTAATTGCTTTCTGTATGCCCAAACAATTTAAGTAGTTTTCAGCTAATATCTTGAATTCTTTGCTTGAATGCCTCACCAGAGTGATTGTGTCCCTCCAATAAATTGTTGATTTTTGATGGAGTTTATATTGTGACTTTTACTAGAATCTTGCAGAATTGAAGTTTCATAGTGAATATGCAAATTTAAGTTTTGCTCCATGATATCCAAAGCTGTCTAATATGATTCTGGTTTTTATCTCAATGTAACTGCTGTCTCCCCATATTTCCCATCTTTGGAATATGCAGACCTTGGGTCATTTGTAAGTGTTCTTACATTGACAGTTCTCCCCTCCCCCCAACCCCCCAAAAAGTGATTAGGGAAATGGAAAGCAGAAATGAAACAAAACAGATCTGTTCACTAAGTAAGAAGGGCACCAGCCAGCAAAGAAGAGAAGCAGATTAATAGCTGCCTTACAGCAAAAACAAATGAACACAAAATCTAATTTACAAACCTATTAGATTTGCTATGTAAGCTGTTCACAGCTGATCTGATTGTACCTCTGCCTCCAGAATTCCTGCAAGACAAAGGAAATGCATTATTTATAAACCCAGTTCCTCTTTGCAAAGCTTTGTTCAATAGTCAAGAGATCCCCCAGTCTGGAGAGCTGTTCACGGAGGAAGCAGCTCTCATTCTTGCCACTTGCCAAAAGGGTCCATCTTTGGGAGTCATTTTTCATGATGGTAAGTCAGAATGAGTTAAGAGTAAGATATATCCTTTTTGTTCCTTCCGAAGGGTCCCATTATCAGGAAACTTTACTTAGCCTCAACCTTAAGGTGTGGAGTAAGCACACCTGTGATTAGCCATACCTCATTAACACCACTAGACAACACTGTTATTGTGTGCCCTCTCCGCACTTTGTACTTAATTTCCTTCTATATTAATTTAGACCTGTTTATATGTTGTTCCATTACTGTCTTTAAGCCATTTTAAAGTGTGTATCTGATCATTCTATAAATTCCAGATACCACTTCTTCCTTTTCTTTTGTGTTCTGCATAACAGCACCTAGTATCAAGGGAGATAATGGATCTGAAAGCACCTTAAAACGCGTGAAATGTCAAACATAAGGTCTTATTATTATTTGTGGAAGCAGCAAAATTCGAGTTGTAATGATAAAATAATTAATTGCTTAGTGATCTGACTTCTTTTGATGAACTATTCCATCCTTAGCCTGGGTGGTCCTCTGACAGCTGATATAGTCTACAACCATTATTGGACTTCTGTGAAGATTTTCCAACTTGATAAAACCTTGTGCTCCACTGGCACAGCCTTGGAGTATTCACCATGCCATATGAGGCAGGGGAGCAGGACTTTTGTGGAGGTAAGAGTAATGGAATAAATAGTATTGGGGCCAAGGGTGGGTTTTTTATTTGTGGTCAAGACTTATGATTTCAGCAATACAGGGAATTCTCATTAGGACATAGACTGATACCCATACAATTTATAAGCTTAGGGATCTGCTTGAGGAACAGACAGGTTAATTACTTGCCCTTGGTCATGGTACTACAAAATATTTGAGATAGGATTGGTCTTCCTGATTCCAACATCAGGTCTCTACCATCCTGCCTCTTGGCTTTTACTTAATGGTCAATAAATTAAAATTAATTGACAACTAAAAACCAAAATTACCGTCTCCCTTATATGCTAAATCTATAAGAAAATGACCACAAAGAGAGCAATCAGATTGTAGCTGATATGTTGGATACTTTCAGAGGCCCTAAAGTGCCATGGAAAAAAGAGCTGATTTTGGAGTCAGAGAATTGGGCCTTAGAGCAGTGAGAGGACTTGCTTAGGCTTTAGTTTCTTCATTTAGAAAGTGAGGACTTTGGACTAGATAAGTCTCTCTTATGGTCTCTTCCAGCTCTTAACTTATGATAACCTCACTCAATATCTCCATCTCTTTCTCTGGACTTTTCTTTGTCAGCTATCTTGATACTCTGAAGAAACCTCTACTCTGAAACATTTCTTTCTAAATTGACATGTTCCTTCCATACACCACTATTTTAGGTAGAGTTTTAGCTCCCTGGATTCATTCATTCTTCTTATCTACTGTCATTCAGAGTCTCTCTCTGGATTCATTCATTCTTCTCATCTACTATCTTGCACACATTGCACTGTCTTCCCCAATTGGAAGCTTAAGCTCCTTAAAGGTAGGTATTATTTGCTTTTATTATTAAACACTTACTACTATGCTCATAGGTGCCAGGGATACAATATCTCCCTCTCCTTTTCCCTCCCTCTCTTCCTCTCTCTGTCTCTGTCTCTGTCTCTGTCTCTGTCTCTGTCTCTCTCTCTCTCTCTCTCTCTCTCTCTCTCTCTCTGTCTCTCTCTCTGTCTGTCTCTCTCTCTCTCTGTCTCTTTCTCTCTCTCTCTCTCTCTCTGTCTCTCTCTCTCTGTCTCTCTGTCTCTCTGTCTCTGTCTCTCTGTCTCTCTCTCTCTCTGTCTCTCTCTCTCTCTCTCTCTCTCTCTCTCTCTCTCTCTCTCTCTCTCTCTCTCTCCCCCTTTTTCTCCTTCTTCCCCACCCCCCATCTCCTCCTTCTCCCTCTCCCCCAATATCATTCATTTTGTAATTTTATTTATTCAGAACTTTGAAACACCAAATAAAATGAGCATTTCCATAGTCCTAGTAGAAGAGGAAACAAAGATTGTATATGAAACTATAGATCTCTATTACATACAGCTTGTTTTTCTATATACAATCATATATATTTAGGATGTAACCTTCAAAGTTGTCCTGTTTGTCATGATTCTTTCTGTGAATTAAAGAAAATGTGCTTCTATGACCCTCCTTCCTTTCTTTCTTTTTTCTTCATTTTATAAATTCGTTCTTGAAAAGTTGGCTATAAATTAGATTTTGCAAATGAAATGACATTTTTCTTCATTATCTCTGTGACATTACTTAGAATTGTCAGTTTCAGGCCAAAAAGTTCTTTAGAATTCCTCTAGTGCAATCCTTTCATTTTATAGATGAGAAAATTGAGGTTCAGAAATGTTAAGTAATTTGCCTAAACTACAAAGTATTAGTGATAGGATCTGAATTCAGGTCTTCCAGATTTAAAGTTCAAAACACTATACCATATTGCTTTTGTGATAGTATATGGTATAGATTGCAACTCATCCATGGTTATCTATCCTGTGTAGTTCTCCTCCACACTTTTCTATCAGTACTCTACCCAAGTTTGGATGACTTACATAATTTCAGAAATATTTTAGCTTTCTATCTAGTTGATCCTTAGTTGTCAATGACACCTAACACAGAGAATCACTGAAAGTGAGATTGGGAAGGATCTCAGAAATTTAACAAACTTGAAGGATGAATTCATTTGAAGGGTGAATCCCGATGATGAGAGTCTAATGAATGGTTATTCAGCTTATACTTGAAATCCTCCAGTGTTAGGGAATTTACTAACTTATGAAGCAATCTGACTCTCTTTAGGTCATTTTTATTTTTGATTCTTTTTCTTTCATTTAGCAAGAAAATAACTCCCTTTTATTCATTGGTACTTTTTGAATCTAAGGAAAATAAGAGCCATTCCTTAATCACATAATTATCCTTCAAATATTTGATGATGACCACCATATTTCTCCTGTTCTCCTCTTCTCTAGGTTAAACATTCCCATTTCCTTCAACTAATTCTCCTATTGACATGTGCTGTTGTCCAAAAAAACCTCCATTTTTTCAGGTCTTGCTTTTTTCACTATAGGCTGTCATTTCTATAGCTACCTATATATTTTTTCTTTCTCCTTAAATTTTTTTTTTTATCTAGTACTCATGGTTGCATTCTGCCAGGAATCTCCAATATTAAAAATTTGTATTTGCCATGGAATCTGGTTCATTAGTGCTTCCCCACCTGTAACATCAAAGGTAAAAGATCAATCAGACAAACCTGAGCAAGGCTCTTTTCTTCCTTCTTAAAACATCTTTCCCTCTTCTAATGAGATGAATTTCCTATTGTCTGGAATAACCCAAGTGCAACAAGGTAGGAGGACTGGCAAGAACCATAACCTGGTTGGTAGATGCTATGTATGTATGATCATCTGTTCCCTTCCTCTTCTTTCTTTAACCTCCTTTTACCTAAGACCCAGGTGCTTACATCAAGTAAATCAGAGATGGATCTTTCCTCTTTGGAGATGCAGTTGTATGACCTTATCTCTGGTAATTGTAACTCAGAGAATCCTTCCTCTACCGCACAAACCTCCTTCCTCCAAAAGTGTCACAAGAGAAGAACCTTCCCTTATTCAAGGTAAAATGTGTCCATACAAAGGCCTTTAATACCTTTGGGTATTAAAAAAGTTTACCTGTGGTGAACTTTTGGAAGGGCATGTGTAAGAAATACTCTGGGATGGGTAGACAAGGATGGATTGTGATTTGCATGGCTGGAGGGAACTCCCAAATCTAGAATATCACAAAACCATTCATCAATATGAATATTTAAAGAAATGAAAGGCTGTAAAATTCAAATACAATTTTGAAATCCACAATTCACTCTATTTTAGTGAGAACTATAATAAATAGAAATACTTAAAAAAAAAAGTCTTGTCAGTAGAGGACTAAACAGAAATGCAGTCAATTAATTCATTAACTGTTCTTTTATCCTCTTCTTTAACTTGCCATCTTTAGACATTGATAACTAGCAATTTTGAATCATGGTTAACTGTGAATTTGAGGTTTTCATCAACTGAGTCACATTTTATTTATAAATAATTACTTATAGCATATTTTAGGAAAATTTTTAATACTTGCTACACTTGTGATAAAACATTATTTCCTTTGAAAATATTCTGTAATTTTTGTTTTTCACTTTCAACCTTAATATCTCCATTTTCTCAATTAGTCACAGCTAACTTTTCATCCTAGGTCAGTTTCTACTTACCATTCAGTCAGTGCATGCACACGCACTCTAAATTTATTTTAATAATGTTTTAAATAAAGTGTAAATGAGAGAGCAAATCTTCTGCAAAATCATTTTATGATTATGGGGTGTATTCTATGTAATCGAAAGCCAAGCATAAAAGATTTGAGAGTTATTTGATATTTAAGGTTTTCTGAACTACTACTGTCTGCTTCATTAAGGTGGATAATCAAGAGCTGAGTATGTATTTTTCAGAGTATAAGCCCATATAGATGAATCCAAGGGACTAATCTCTATGGAATTTTTTTTTTTTTTTTTTTTTTTAATCAGCAGCATCCCAGTTCTACCGTGTAACTGGCTTGGTTTACTGCAGTTTCTCAAATTTAACAAAAAAATCAAACCACAGACTTAAGTTTTCTCATCTAAGGAGATTGGATTGGATGTGCAAAGTCCTGTGTAACTCTCACATTCTTATATCATGAATAGTGATATACACAAAAAAAAATAAGGATACTATAAAGTATGAAGTAAAGAAAGGTATAAAACAAAGTACTCAGAAATTCAAAGAGAAAAAAATTCATTATTGACAAGAGGACTCAAAGAGGGCTTCTTTGAGAAGAAATTTATTTATTTATTCATTCATTTTTTGTTTGTTTATTTGTTTTGCTCAGACAATTGGATTAAGTGACTTGCCCAGGGTCACACAGCTAGGAAGTGTTAAGTGCCTGAGGCCAAATTAGAACTCAGGTCCTCCTGACTTTGGACTGTGATGCTCTACCCACTGTGCCACCTAGCTGCCCCTGAGGAGGGATTTTGTGAAGAATGCATAGGAATTCCGTTATAGGAGATAAAGAAAAGGAAAGAGCACATTCCAAGCATAGAAACACAACAAGGGAAGAAGCAAAGATCATCAACTATGGGATTGAGTGCAAAGGATAGCAAGTAAACCATTATGGAGGGGGAGCACAGAATACATGAAGGGAAGTAGAATCAGTACTTTCTTAGTACTCAGTATTCCTGCTTTTACTTCCTTTCCTTTCCTTTCTAATATTAATCCTATCATTTGTCAATACAATTCTCCACAGTCCTTTGTTCTTGAATCCTTTGCTCTCTTGTTCTATTGATGTTCATCTCTTGTCAAACCTTGGGCTGAGAAGCTATGATTCAGGTGCAAGTTTATGAAGATTACTAAATGTTAGGTGAAAGAGACTAGAGTAGGCAAAAGGAAACCACTGAAGAGAATCAAGTAATGGCGTGATTAGATCCATGGGAAAGAGAAGTCTGGTAGTAGCAGGAAGTGAGAACTGAAGGGGGAAAGGAGTGGAGGGAGAAAGGCCTGGTAGGAGGCTAATGTAATGTCCCAGGCAGATGAGAATGAGGGTCTATCCTATGACTGTGGCAGGTGGATTCTAGTGCTATTTTGTGGGTAGAGTTGACAAAATTTAGGATTGGATTTGCGAGATCAAGAAGAAGACAGACTCAAAAATAATATCTAGGTTTCAAGAATCAGAGACTAATGTGTAGAGTAAAATTAGAAGAAGGAAATTAGAAGAAGAAAAGGTTCTGAAGGACAGATAATATACAGTGTGGGATTCTCCAAATCTTTAAATGGTTCCTAGTGGTCAAATGAAAATAAAATTCACCCTACCTTTTCAGTCTGAATACATACTGCTCACTGTTTGCTCCATGATCCAAAGAATCTGAACCATTCCCCCACTTCCCCTCCTCTGTACTTTCCTTCATGTTCTCTATGCCAGGAAGTGTCTTCCCTCTATTCATTTAAATTCATTTTAGTTTAGTTCAAGTCAATAAACTTTTATTAAGCCTACTGTTTTGTAGAACACTGCTGGGTACTGAAGGTAGGACAAAATCCTTGCCTTCAGGGAGCTTAGAATATAGTACAGTAGAAGTCCCATACTTCTTTTAAAGGCTACAGTAAATGTAATCTTCTCCAGAATCCTTTCCTAATGGCTCCCAGTTTATTAAGATCTTTTTCTTCTCAATTTTGCATTAGAGTTATTGCTGTATGGGACACATCCCACTATGTGCCTGCAAGTTCCAAGAGGGTAGGAACTATCTTATCTAAACATAATATCTGACTTCAGCCCCATGCCACTAACTCCTCCTCTTCTCCCTTTTAAATAATGTAACAAACTACTTGTAAACTGCTACATAATTACTAGAAAATTTTCTGCAATTTATATTCCAATCATTGCTGAATTTTCATCCTTTTTTACTCTGGTGACCTCTGGTCAGCCCTCAAAGGAGACAAAAATCAATAAGTGAAAGTTATTTTCTACCTTTCAAAGGCACTGTTTGTTGCATACAAAGCTATTCCATTTCAAGATAGTCCCATTCCAGATACAGAAAACAAAAAGTCAAAATTCCTGGTTAGTGTCTAAAAATAAGCATATTCAGGTGGTTAAGTCTAAGACATTTGAGAATTGAACTCCTTTCTAATGATTTTAGAAATGAAGGGCTGGTCCTGCTCCTTTCAAGATTAACTCCTTTATTTGTACCCTTAATTCCATCCTTAACTATTTGCTCCAGGATTTTGCTCTATTGATCATTATCCTCTCATAAAATCAGTATAGGTCAGTTCTGTGCTTAAATAAACCTTCATTCTGCCTTGTCATCCCTTCAAGTTATCATTCTGTAGCTCTCTCTCCTCCCTGTTTCCAAACTTTTAGGAAGAGTTATTTAGACTGGTCTTACTGCTGCTTGTAAAACTGCTCCACTTTTACCAGCATATAGACGAAATCTATCCTAATTTCAACTTTTTCCCCCAGCCCATTTCTATTCTTTTCTACTTTACTTCCCCCTCCCCCTTCTTGTCTATCTCATATTTTACTCCAACTTTGCCTACTTCTTCCATTGTGTCCTGAGGAATTGCCATTCCATAGTGAACAAATTTCCTTTCAACCTAGGCTTCCTTCTCTGGCATTTCTCACAATAGTTTTTCTTCTGCCATAAAAACTGTCTATGTGACCCTAGACAAATCACATAACTTTCACTGGCCTAATTAGGCAAATCATTAAGACCATAAATGGTTAAAAAAAAAAGTGCTAAACACTAGTAGAGAAAATTCCCTTTCTCCAAATTTCCCTATACTCATGAAATTGGTTCAGTTCCTATTTTGTGTAAAAGGCTGTGCTGCTGAAATGATTTTCATTGGTTCCCTATCTTTCGCTTTAAAAGTTCTAGCTCTAGCATTCAAGACTCTACACAATCTAGATCCAAGCCACATTTCCAGTCTTTTTGTATACTATTATCCCCCTTCATGTACTCTCTCTCTCTCTCTCTCTCTCTCTCTCTCTCTCTCTCTCTCTCTCTCTCTCCTCTCTCTTTCTCTCTCTCTCTCTCTCTCTCTTTCTTTCTCTCTTTCTTTCTCTCTCTCTCTCTTCTCTCTCTCTCTCTCTCTCTCTTTCTTTCTTTCTCTCTTTCTCTCTCTCTCTCTCTCTTTCTCTCTCTTTTTCTTTCTTTCTTTTTTGCTGAGGCAATCAGGGTTAAGTGACTTGCCCAGGGTCACACAGCTAGGCAGTGTTAAGTGTCTGAGACCAGATTTGAACTCAGGTCCTCCTGACTTCAGGGCTAGTGCTCTATCCATTCACCAACTAGCTACCCCCATGCACTCTATATTTCAAACTAACTCAATATTTCCTCACTGGCCTTTCCCCAATCTTACCTTGTGTCTTCTGTCTCCAACAATTTGCTTAGGCTGCTTCTTATAACTGGGATATATTTCCTCTTCATCTCTGTATGTTGTCATTTTTTCCCTTAAATGTCTTGGTGATTTGCCACCTCCTAAAAGAAGTCTTCACTGATCTTTCTAGCTTAACATTCTTTCTTTCTTTTGCTCTTCATTCAAAGTTTCCAGGAAACTTTGTTTTCCCCATTTTCTTGTCACATTGTACCATATATATATATATATATCTTATGTGTTTGTTGTACCTGTCTTTTAGACTATAAGATACTTGAGGGTTGGAATTAAGTCTTTTTCTCTAACATCAGGGACAGTGCCTTTTCTATTGTAGGTGATTAATAATTTTATGGTTGGGTTGAATTTAATTGTTGGAAGACTGATGTCAGAAAAAGCTTATGGAGAGGGAATTCAATCTCTCAAGAAGGTGAAGAATTTTTCTACTCTGCATATGTGGATGTATCTGACAGTAGTAAAACCTGAGTTTAAGGAGGAAATTTACAGATCAACTTAAGCAGTTTCTGAGACACTCTGTGGCATCAACTTGAGTAAACTAACCCAGAGAGACCCCATTATTTTGGATTAGACTCAGTCATTCTTTTCTCATTGTCAAATCCAAAAGACTTGGTGATGTGATGTGAGCTTTGGGAGGTAGTTTTTACAGCCTGATGCTGAACACAGCATTTCTGAACCAAATTTGCTGAACAGGCCTATGTGCTCTGGGGATCACCCTGAGTTATAGCAAGTCCTGGAAGAATGCCATTAAAAGCTAACTTGGCTGATCTGATCTCTAGGGAGAAATAGCCTGGAGACTGAACATCTGAATGGGTGTTCCTTACTTCACTGAATGAGACTGTCAAGGGACAGTCTAACTTTGGCTCTCAGTTACCAACTCCCTCTAGCTCTTGGCTGAGCTCTAATTAGGAATTCTTGAGCCTGGGGCAAATTCACTTGAGCAGGTTGAGTTGGGGTGAGATAGAGTGTTTCAACATTTGTGGTTCCGAGGACATTTATCTTAGGTATGACCTTAGCAATGACCTAGAAAGTCCTGAGTCTTTTAAGCATTTAGAGAGGAGGGTGCTAAGATGATGGGACCCAGAGGTGGCTAGGCAAGAGGGCTATTGCATTGTAGTTCTTTGGGGGACCATAAAGTGAGTTGTGGAGGGAATGATCTTTTTCTGATTTTTGTCAATAATCCCCACCATTTATTTCCCCTTTTCAGTGCTCTGAGGAAACGCCATGGTTCTCTTAAACTAGTTATGTCTCTGGCTCTTAGGAAATTTTTCTTCATCTCTAGGGAAATCAGTGTTAATGCAGAAATTCTCTGACATCTTTGGGGCTTCAAGGTAGTCTTTCCATGGAAAACACAAGCATTGATGTCTCCAACTTCTAGCACCCTGTCCCAAAATTATCTCATTTATTTTGAGTATATTTTCTGTATATACTTGTATATGTATAGATTTTCTCTGTCTTCAAAATGTAAACTCTTTGATTGTAACTATTGTTTTGATTCTGTGTTTTTATTTCCCTGTGCTGGTTAAGAAGTAGATACTTAATGAATATTCATCAATTAATTGGTTATCTACAGATCAAGGGGCAGAGTTACAGATGTTGGAGATAAGGCACCTTCATCTTGCATCACAAAAGTTCATCCTGGACAGATAAACCTTCTAAAGACTTCAACAGGCAATGTATACAGACTTCACCAAACCTAAATGTAGAAAACTAGTGTATTTTTTCCTTTATCTTTCATATCTAGGACTTGAAAAGATTCTGTGTTAAACCTGGCTTTTTTTTTTTTTTTTTTTTTTTTTTTTTTTTTTTTTTTTTTTGCTGTTTCATTCATTTCTTAATATCACCATTACAGAAGCAGTGCCCTGTTATAGAGACGTGGAAGGAGCTCCAACCCTGTTAGACCTACTGCTGTTGCTCTAACGGGTCCCATCAGCATTAACAAGAAAAAAAAAAGGAAAGTCTGAATAATCAATTAAAGTCTGCTACATTCTTTTTATTATAAAGTTCCTGGAGGGCACCAGAATTGGAAAAGACTTTGAAGTAACTTTGCTTCCAAATTTTTGATGTCTTACCCTTCTAAGCCTAGGCTGAACCTAAGGAGAGGAAAAAGGCAGTGACCTCGTGTCGATTATAATTATGGATCAAAAAACATTTGTCTGAAATGTTAAGCCACGGGATGGAGCTTATCTCTCTGTCTCTCTGTCTCTCTCTGTCTCTCTCTGTCTCTCTCTCTCTCTCTATATATATGTGTATATATATATATATATATATATATATGTATATATATATATATATATGTATATATACATATACACATACAAACATATATCTGGGGCCAGGCAACTAGAAGCCTGTATTCTCACTTCTGTTCTCTCTTTGGCTGAATAATCTAGAACACAACCTGCACAACCGCCTCTTTGCTTTCCTTTCCTCATATTTATTTATTTATTTTTGAAGGCAAAAGCTTCTAGTTGGAAGATTTATTTCTAATATAATTTAATTTTTTTCTTATATTTTTAAATTCTGAAGTGTCTCCCTCTTCTCCCCACCCCACACTATGGAAGGCCATCATTTTACACATACACACACACACACACATAATCATACCACTCATACTTCTATTTATCAGTTCTTTCTCTGAAGGTGGATAGTCTCTAAATTTCATTTTGAAAATACTTCTTTAATAGAGGAAATAATTAAATTCAGCAAACACATATTGAGACAGGTAAGGTGAGAGGTAATGAATAAGAGTATTGGACTTGGTGTGGAAGACCTCAGAATCTTAGCTGTGTGATCCTACTCTAATCATTCAACCTTTTTCTTTCTTGTCAATCCTATTCTATAAAATAGGGATAATAATAACACTTACATCTCAAAGTTATCATGATCAAATGAGATAACATGCAAATATGATACAAAAACACTAGATAAATGTTAGCTATTATAATTATGACTATATTTTGTGACATTGTTTTAGTCTACAGGTATATGAAAGGTAAAAAAAATGAAAGTCAGTACCCTTATTTGCATCCTTTTGGAATCTGATCTCCTTTAGGAAGATTAGAAAAGGCCTTCTGTAGGAGGAATCACTTGAGCTTTGCTTGAAGAAAAGGTAGGGACTCATTGAGGAAGAGGTGAGAATTCTAAATATGATCTGGAATTAGGACCACTTGTGCAAAAGCATGGAGGTGGTAGTTACATTGTGGAGGATGGAGAATAAGCAGGAATGTGCTGGAGTTAGTCCATGCTAGTTCCCAAGAGCTAACTGTTAAGATTTCACTGTGAGTATCTACTCTTTGGAAACTGGTGAACCCTACAATTATTGGTTTATTGTTTTGTTGATTGTCTAGACTAAAAGAAAGTGATGGAGAAAGTGTGAATAACTAGGTTAAACTTAAAAGTGTATAGAACATACTTTTTTCTTTGAGAGCTGGTTATTAAACATTCACTAGCATCTCTTCCTCAGAGAACAGACAAGCTTGATTGAATTGGAGGATATGTAAAAATGAGTTACATAAAACAAGACTCTTTATTTTATAAGATATAGAAAAATTCTGAAGATTTTTAAAAGTAGGTTAATGACATGGTCAGAGCTTTATTTTAAAAATATCAGTTTGGTAGATGTTAAGGAGGATGCATTAGAAAAGAGACAGAGTGGAAAGAGAGAGATTAGGTGATTATTGCTACAGTTGATAAGCAACAATTCTCATATTTGGATTCCTTTGAGTATCAGAGATAGGAAGAATAGATTCCTTTTTGGTCTTGGGTCTGGAGGGATATTTCCTTGTCATCCTGATGAGAGGTTTCTGGGAACTTTTGGGGAGTGAATTTTTTCTTAAAGAGGTGATTAGAATGATAATAGCCCTAGTACATATGAATGGGAGTTATTTTATTTTCGGAGGACATTTAAAGATATTGAATCATATATTGTTTATGTCAATAAGCATTAAATATAGGGGGATGTTATATATTCTGGGCATCTTACAGCCAATTGTGTGATGATAAAGTTTTGGTCTATTGTAGAATTTCACTTGTGAATGCTTGCCTCTTTCCTTCTAATATCTTTATCAAAGATGTTCATGATATGTAAGGGGGCTATTTTCAAAAAAATTTTATAAATTGAAAAGTAGTCATATAGGTCAGTAATAATTGATTTTTTTCAGTTGACTTATTTAAGTATCAGTTTAGAGATTTTACTATACTTTTATTTTTTTCCCCTCCTTCCTT
This sequence comes from Sminthopsis crassicaudata, assembly GCF_048593235.1. Lineage (NCBI taxonomy): Eukaryota > Metazoa > Chordata > Mammalia > Dasyuromorphia > Dasyuridae > Sminthopsis > Sminthopsis crassicaudata. The sequence goes on from NC_133618.1 coordinate 561,074,780, forward strand.
GAGTATTGATTTCTATCCCACTCCCCTCAAAAGTGTGACTATTAACACAGATTTCTTCCATGTGAACTTTGGTCAATTCCAGCTTCTTCCCCTCCCCCTCTCCCCTGCTTTTTTGGTGTCATTTCTATTTTCTCTGTAAGCACTTCCAGGACATGATATTAGACTCCAAATGTGTTGGCTCCACTATCATTGATGGAGGAAAAGGTTTATTATGGAAATATTGACAGATCTTTTCCATTTCTTCTCTATTTGTTGTGCTCCTTTCAATTTCATACTTGAATGATCTCGGGATAATCTGCCTTAATTGGATGTATTGCCAAGGCTGTAAAATTGTTTTTCCTATCCCTGCTTCTTATTGTTTTATGAGGCAACACTGCTCATAATGTTTCACCATCCTCCTCCATAAGATTTAGCAAATAAGTTTATATTTTAAACTTTTATTGTCTTAGGCTGTACTATCTTTCTACTTAGAAAGATGATCAAGTGTTTTCTAGCAAAGGTGATTTCTCAGCTCCTTTAATCTCTTTGCAATAACTTATATAAATCAGTTACACTTACTTAAGAAACTCTGAGAGTCTGATAATCCATGTCTATGTTTGTTCTTCTATCGCTTTCCCATTTTCAATATTACTAAGTTTTTAAGATAAAGGTTAATACTGCCACAATTAGACAACATAGTTTCTCATTTTTATTTAATTCTTCTGATATTATTGATAGTGATCATTATGTTAATGAGTGAACAGTTTGACTCTACACAGTCTTCTGATTTAGACATTAATTATTCCTATCATTATCTTATAATGTCTTATTGTTTAAGATATAGCCAATTTCACTTTTCGGATGATATTATTTAGTTCTAGTTATATCTAGCACATGGCTGACTCTCTTAAAGAAAGCAATAGTATACCACAGGTATGAATTTTTTTTGTATTGTGCCTTTGAAATTTTTGTTTCTTAATCATAGACTATATTTTCCATTATGTATTCATTCTCCTCCCTTATGATTACCTTTGCATTGAAGTTATTCATATCTATCTATCTGAAAGAATGTATTAATTTCAGGGGAAGCTTTATTAAAAAAATACAATGTGAGATGACTAAATGTCCCACAAAGTGATGTTTATTTATTTATTTATTTATTTATTTTTTATCTCTGGGCGCATGATAAAGTCAATTGTAATTATTCCTTAACTTTTCCAAGAAGACCCAGTAAGCCATCCTTCCCCTGAACTGTAAAAAATAACCCTCCTTAAAACATCATTTGAATTATGTGTAGAAGGTTAGATTTTTAAAATATTAAGTTTTGTAGTGATGAAATTAGAGAAACTTGGGAAATGTTATCTCCTTTACTTGGATTTAATATTGAATCCATAAGACATCATTGTTAAGAAGTTGAAAGTATATTCTTTGTGGGCAGGGGCTGTTTCTTATTTAAATTTTAACCTTCAATGCCTGGGGCAACACCCTGAACATATTTATGAAGTGTTTCTGAATTCAATCCAAATCAGTGAATCTGATCATTTTGATTAATTTTATTTGTAAATAGGCTTGTAAGTTCCTTTGAAAATTGCTGTTTTCAATTTAACTGAGAGAAAATATATTTTCCCCATGCTTTGGTCAGCAATGGGATGGGGGGGCAGAGAGAGATTATCCTTCTATTTCATAGAGCTAGTGCAGATAAAAATGAAATATTTCTAAGATGATTTGCAAACATTTAAACTCTACAAATTCTATTATTGTTAGTTTTACTATCACTACTGCTGTTGTTGCTGCTACTACAACAACTACAACTACATCATCCATTAGATGGATACAGTGGTGATGACAGCAAGTTCTAGATCATCTTCAGAGCCTGGGGAGATTGAATTGAATCAGACAGTGATCGATACCCCAAGAAGGCATCTCAAAGTAGGGTAGCAAGTTGTTTGTCCCAAGAGATGTTTAAGAAGGCAATAACTGACTACTTTTTTGGGATATTATATACTGGATCCATAATTTGGGTAATAATAACAGTTCATATGCATGTAATTTTATTTCCTCACAACCACCCAGTAGGGTAGATAATGTAAGCATATTTTAACCCACATTTTACTGATTAGAAAACTGAGACTAAGAGAGACAAAATGGTCACAAAACTACTAAGTCTTGGAGCCAGGATTTGAACCTTGTGATAATATTTTTACTATATACATGCCTTTAACCTTCCAGGAATGATTTGAATTACTTTTATGGTCCCTTCTAATTTTGATACCATACAATGTGATGAAAATTAAGGCTAGCAGAGGATGGAGGAACTCCACTCAACCATGTCCAATTCTCTTGGAAAGGCACTCTATATATGACCTTGATGGCATTGGAGTTGACTCTGCTGTAGTCTACACATTTCTAGTGTCAATATGAACAAGATTCTGATCCACCAAAGAGACCAAAAGAAGCAAAAGGCAAAAACTTGATTTCACTGGAGATTGTTTTCTAATCTTACTATTCGGCATGATTTGGAAATGTTCCCCTCTAATTCATTTAAACTTTTCCTTGTTTCGTTGAAGCTCCTTTTTTATTTTTAAATATTCTCTTCCCCCAAGTTCCCACCTCCTGGGACTGAAATTGGTGTTAGGATTAATTGTATCTGGAAAACCAACCTGTCTAGGAGTCTACCCAGAGTACTGAGATAATGGGTATCTGTGATTCTCTGCATTTCAGCCAGATGGGACCATGTGTTCTTGCAGTCTGCAGGGCAGTCTGGGCTCTTATCATGTTTGAGGGAGAACAAGGTCAGAATGAATGAAACTCAGGGAGGAATGACCAATGAATTATGAGCCCCCAAACTGGCTTGACATAGTATTTAGCTCTTGACTTTTGAAGCAGAAACAGCAGATGTGAAATAACCAAAAGGTTTCTGTAAGTGCCCGGAAATACATATTGCTTTTTTGTTTTGTTTTGTTTTGCTTTTTTTTTTTAAAATTTCCTTGTTGTTTCTCAGTGATAGCAGCATCAACTTGACAAAATGCTTATTCAATGAAACCATGAAGATGGGGTCAGAAGATGGGTACAGCTACCCCCGGACATCCTTTTTCATACCAGATTTGGAAGATGACTAGCCTCAGAGAATGAACCTGGGCACAGATACCTGGAGATATTGATGAGGATTTGTTTCTAGGATCTGTTAATGGTTAAATCTTGCAAGAACAAAATCAAGATAGAAAAAATAACCACAAGGGAAAGCTAACCTGATTTGGAATCATAATGAGCACATTTTACTCATCACCAGCCATCTTTCTCACTGGACTTTAGCCTCCAGTCCTTTTCATCTGAGGACATATGGTTCCAATATATGCTGTAGGCATTAAGTCCATCCAGAAGGATTTGGAATAATCCTCTATCTCTTGGGTTTTCCAGCTGAGACCATGCGACAACCCAGCTGTGGTGACAGCCTCAGGTAGAGTCACTTTATTTTTGGTCCAGATTTGTGATTTCATCAGTATAGAAGAAGGAACTCTCTATCTTGATACAGATTGATAACTTCTCACAAATTACTGCCTTGTAGGGTTTGTGTGGGACCACTGAGAGATTAAATCACTTACAAATGGTTATACAGTCAAAAAGAGTACTTGAACCCAGGTTTTCCCTGATTCCATGACTGCCCCTCCATTTACTGTCTCCTATTTCTTCTCTAAATCACATTGATGAAAAATGCCTCATTGCTCATGTTTAGGGCATAGGAAATATAGGTAGATTAAGTCCAAGTTTAGGTTTTGTTTTACACTATAAAGGGGCAAAGTGATTGACTTAATAGACCATTTTATTTACATTTCCATTGTTTAGGGATGTGTATGGCTTACCTAGCCCTTTTGTTTTCCTTCACATTCCCTTCTGCCCCTAGGTTGTAAGAGCTGATGTGAATTCTAAAGGAAGTTAGTGACACAGAAAAGAGACTCAAATGAGTGAGTTTTGCATATACTAACATTTCTGATAATAGAATTGGTAAAAAAAGTAGATGGAAATTAATGTCTAAGTTTTTGGTTTACTGGAGAATTTCCAGAGAACTGAAATTCTCTGTGATACTATCTTGTTGTTAAAATTGTACCAAAAAATTCAGAAAAAGGGAAAAAGAGACATTTAATTACTGAGCCTAGACTATTGAAACAAAGGGAGGACCCCCCTTTACAGTTGTTGTTATGAAAAAATGTCCAATATTTTACTACTTTATTTTAGTAATTGAACTTTGGTGGCCATCTATCCATTGGTGGAGAATGGATTGATAAATTAACTCTGGATTTTTTCAGATAATACAATTTCAGGAAACATCTATTGTGAATAAAATCCCTTTCCAGATTTCAAATTGGGTACTTCTAGTATTAGTAGAAGGAGGGAAAGGATTCCCCTTTAACTGCCACAGTGGATCTAGTATCTTTGTTTGCACTTCAGTACATGATTAATTTATCCAATGTTCTCCTGAGAATGAGATATTTCCTCAGCTGCTGCTGCTTCAAGAAAAGATCAAGGTCATGCAGTTTGAGTTTTTTGTTCTTTTTACCCCTGATCTCATAATGTCTTTGTATCTGTAATTTTCACCTTGACTTGGATAGTCTGTAATCCTGGATCTGCTAATTAATTCATGGGGCAACTGGAAGCAGGTCATGCTCTGAATTTTGGTTTTATTCTTATAAGATTTAAATCTGAAAGGAACCTTCGAGGTCATTTAATTCAATTTTTTCATTTTATAGATAAAGAAACTGAGAGAGTTTAAATGACTTGTTCAAGGTGACAAAGGAAGTAAATAACAGAGCTATGACTTAAACTTAGAGCCTTTGACTATAAATCCAGCTTTGGTAAATGAAACCAGAAGGGATCCTTCACTATGATACCTCTGGGATAATATGATTTCTAAAATGTCTTTTAGGGGCAGCTAGGTGGCACAATGGATAGAGCACCAGTCCTGAAGTCAGGACCATCTGAGTTCAAATCTGGTCTCAGTCACTTAACACTTCCTGGCTGTGTAACCGTGGGCAAGTCACTTAACCCCAGCCTCAGAAAAATAAAATAAAATAAAATAAAATAAAATAAAATATCTTTCAAGTTGAGCATATTATGATTTTATGATTTTACATCTAGGTCCTTTCTTGATCCCACTTCCTCTTGGTTGTAGGTTGGCAAGTCTTAGAAAATGTGGAGGGGGAGGCATACCTTTTCTGCTACAGGAGAGAAGGTAGAATATACTCCATATTATACTTGAATCATCAGTCTTCTCCTCTTTGCTGATTAATTGGACAACAATCATTTTTTAAGTGCTTACTATTTGCAAGGCATTGCTAAGTACCAGGGATACAAAGAAAGGGAAGAGCCCTGTCCTTACAGAACTCACATTCTAATGGGGAATTTGTTCAGTCCTCCCTGACTCTTTGTGACCCAATTTGGGGTTTTCTTGTAAAGACACTGGAGTGGTTTGCTATTTCTTTCTTCAACCCATTTTATAGATGAGGAACTGAGGCAAACAGGGTTAATTAATTGACTTGTCCAGGGATACACAACTAGAAAGTGTCTGAGACTAGATCTGAACTCACAAAGATAAATTATCCTGACTCCAGCCCCATTTTGCCACCTAGCTGCCTCTAAGAGAGGAGACAACATGAAAATAATTGGGTAGATATAAGATACATATATAGAAAAAATAGAAATTAATCTCAGAAGGGAAAGGCACTAAAAACTAGGGTGGTTGGGAAAGGACTGAAAAAAATATGGTTCTCCCTTTTTAAAAAAAAAATAAGTAAAAAGCCCCAACCCTCCATTTGGCTTGAATGACTATTTGATGGTATGTTTTAGGGAACATGGGTTAGGCTAAATGACTGGTGAGTCCCTACCCACCTCACAGATTCTGTGATTCATTGAGTCATTGATAATATAATGATAATAAGCATATAATAAGGTAATATTAATATAATATAAATATATTTCACATATTTTATTAGACGAAATATTTTATATTTATGCATAAACATATAAATGGATATAAAATATGAAGATAAATAATATATGAAGTAAATATATTAATAAGAGTATTAATAAATGACCAATCACACAACCCTGCAACACGCCACTGGAGACCTCCTTCCAAGTCTAGGATATTGGACTCTTAACAACTATTTTTGGCTCTGATCAGTCAACAAATTTCATCTAATTGTTCCATAATGTAGACCCAGTTTTCCATCTCCATATGTTTAATATAAAAGTAGAATGAAAGACTTCTTCAAATGCTATGCATATACTATCTATGGCAGTCCTGTGGTTTACCAGTTTAGTAATCTGCTAAAAACAAAGTAAGATTAGTTTGGCCAAATATGCTCTTAATGAAGCCATGTTGTTTCTTTGGGGCCAGAGCTTCTTTTTCAGGAGATTTAAAATCCCTTTAAAAATAAGTGTTAGAATTTTGACAAGAATTAAGTTTGTTCATAAAGATAAATTCTTTCAGGTAAGTGAATCTAATTTTTTAAAAGTCAAAGTTTTATTTTTACCTTAATTATTTTGACAATTTTTTCCCCTCCCCAAGAAATATATGTTTTCCCTGCTTAAAAGCGAGAATACCAAACAAAATTTGATAACATGGGGGTCATCATTTTAAATACTAATTAAGGGACTCTAATAAAACGAACATCTTCCTTCAGAGATATATTGATATTAAATAGGAGGGCTAGTTACTCCTTTACAAAATGGCCTCAGATCATTGTTATAAAGAATTGAAATATACACAAAATTAATAGGTTTTTTTTGTAGTTCTTTTGTCACCTTCCTTTGTTGTTAGCAGTCATTCTCATTACTATCAATGTGTCCTGCTGCTATAATCTGCTGCTGTAATTTTACACATAATTAATTGACTGGATAAGAGCCTGAAGGAGGTTCTATCACTCTTATAGAGTAAAGGACATGGACTTTGTGACAGCTTTTTTTTTTTTTTTTTTGCCGCTGAGAGAACTTTTTGTTTTTTTTATAAGGTTTTTGTGTTCTATAGGATTGAAGTCGTCAGAAGTCTGAAGTGAAATGAACATTTGGGCCTGAAAGGAACTTTTAGATGGGGCAGGACTTTATTTTTATGGGTACCACAAGTTATTGCTTTGACATTTCGGGGTAGGGACAAGATCAAGACCTTCTATTTTCTCTTGTTCCTCCTTCCTCTTCTAAGAGTCTATGTATAGCATTACAGAATTTGGGTGCAGGAAGGACACTCCAAATGGTCATCTAACCCACCCTCTCACATCTGTATAGCACTGCATGCAGATTGCTCCAGGTTACCATTGTCTTTTCAGTAGGTAGGATTTGACCCAGGATTTGTTTGCCAATAAATTCATATGTCCTCCTCTTTTAGATAGCAAGAAATTTGATTCCTTAGTGGGCTCTTCAACTTGTTTTGCCTCTGGTATGGATTTTTCCCAAGTATATTTGCCTTGGCTCTCTTAATTCTATCTTCTTGTCTTTCTTCTTTTTCCCATGGTTCACTGGAATTGTTCTGTTAGAATCAAATGTGGTCACTTTACATTTACTGGTGATAAAAAAATATATTCCTCTAGAAACAATGGTAGGCCTGTTCCCTTTCCTTATTTATTTGCTGTCTTCATTTAATCTAGACTTTTCTTAGGCAGCTTGGCGATATTGTGGATAGAATTTTGAACCTGGTATCAGGAAAAACTTTGGTTAAAGTCTGGAGTCAGATACTTAGTGTGACCCTGGGCAAGTTATACCCTCAGTTTCCTTATCTATACAATGGGGATAATAACATTACCTACCTCCCAAAGTTGTTGTGATGATAAAAGTATTGGTAAGAAAGGAATGTGAGAATTTATGAACATGAAAGTAAAACATTTGTGGATGACAGCAAGATCTCTGTGTGTAGCTAAAACAGAGTAAAGTCAAAAGAAATATAGAATTAGAGAATTAGAATATTTGTCATCCATGCTTTCCTTCTAATATTCAGTTTTTCTTGTCTGCTAGTTCTTTTTCTGCTTACAAATATTTCTGTCTCCCATTTTGTCAAAATCCTTCACTTAATCCTCCCATACCCACTAGCTATCACCTTATATCTCTTATGTACTAAACACTTTGAAAAACTTTCATAGATTAGTGTCTCTTTTCTTTATTCTAAACCTATTGCAATCTTGTATCTGACCTCATAATTCAATTGAAAATGTCCTCTCCAAAGTTACCAATGATTTTCAATCACTCAAAATAATGACCTTTTATCAGCTCTAATCTTTTTTGATGTTTGCCTACAATATTTGACAGTGGTGATCACTTTCTCCTACTGGATATTTCCTGTATCCCCTGGATACTCTGAGTATCCACAACATTGTCTCTTCTTAGTTATTCTCCTACTTGACTGACTGCTTCTTTTAAGTCTCCTTTTACTAGGTATTTATCCTTGTCAATCCTGCTGTGGATGTCCCCCAACATTCTGTTGTGGGCTCTTCTCTTTCCTTTAGAAACACAATCTCCCTTAGTGATTTATCTGCACCAGTTTAATTTAATATACCCTGATCTACCTCTCTCATTTGAACTCATATCCTGCATCTTCAAGAGCATACTAGATTTTTCATAGGTATCTTAAAACTCAGTATTTCCAAAACAAAACTTCACACTCAGTCTCTCTACTGCCCAATTTCCCTGTTAGTGTTGAAGATATTACTATCCTCTAAATCTCACAGCTTCAAAACTTTGGATATTCTCTTTAACTTCTCACTCTAACATATATCTAATAAGTTGCAAAGTCTTATCATTTTTATCTTTACAACTTCTACATATTTACACTTTACATTCTTGTTCCTTAACAAAAGAACCACAGAAATATATTTACTCAAGTAAAAGATTTTTTTTCCACTCAAGGAAATTTTACTCAAGTAAAGATTTTCAATTTCAAATGAGACATAAAACAGCAACATTTAGATTTGCCAAGAGTGCTTAGCAGTATGACACAGGAGTTTTTCCTTTAACAATAGGAAGGATATCTTCCACCTCATCATTCTTCCCCATTGTGATTTTTGTGACTTGAGAAAGCTTGGATTTCCTGACTGTTAATGTCAAAGACCTTGAAATCAAGCAAATAATTGATCAAACAACATGTTCTGCCTTAAATCAATAGTTCTTAACCTGTTTTTGTGTCAGAGACTCTTTGCGCAGTCTTGTGAAGTCTGTAGATAGCTCAGAACGGTGTTGCTAAATGCATAAAATGAAATAAATAAAATATATAGGAAACCAATTTCATTGAATAAAATGAACAAAATATGAAAAAAATTACCCTCCAAATTTATGAACCTCAGGTTAAGGACTCTCTGGAAATGGAAGAATGATTCCTTCCAGATAATGAGTCCTTCATATGTTCCTATTTATAAATAATATAGTGGTAATCTATTCAAGACCAATAGGGCCTCTTCTATAAGGTCTATGAATTCCCTAAAGAGACTGATCTAACAATCCACACAGAGAAAAAAGTGGTTTAATAATGTCCCTTGTCTAGACAATGAGGTATAATTGGATGCAGACCCATTAGTTTATTAGTACAGGTACTAGAGATGCCCATAATTGAAGAAGAGAGAGTACAGGTTGGATTGTATTGAAGTAATTATGTAGCACTTTCAACTACCTCAGGCTCCTCAAAGACATAAAAACCCATCTAATACTCTTTTGATGATGCTATATGGCTGTGAATCACAGAACTCTACAATCTCCAAAGAATCAAAATTACAGATGACTCAAAGGGCAATGGAAGGATGCATAGTGGGTTTATAAATAGGCTATAGCATATTATCAATGATGACATGCATGTAGTAAATTGTGTAAAAGGTATCATTACACAATTGGAAAAGAAGGTGGACTTGTCATGTAGTAAGAATGAGGGATGAATGATGGGATACTGCCTGGAATGTAATATCAAAGACTTAGAGGAAGGCTTCCAATGAATTCACAGATCCTTTATGGAGGACATAGTCCCAAAGAATCACTCCAGATGAGAAGACATTGATTGATGGGTTTTAATCTGTTCCATTGGAGTGAATACTTCACATTGATGAGATCATTCCCCCCACTGAAGCATTGAAATAATAATTTTCATTACCAGAACTCAAATCAATAGAAAGTTATGAAGCTTACAAAGGGCTTTCTTTAGAGCAACCGGATATGGTTGCTAATGAAATGATATTATCCCACTTTAAAGATGAGAATATTGAGGCACAGAAAGGTTAAATGATTTGCCTGGAAGTCCATGGCTAGTAAATGAGGGAGTTGTAAGATTCTTTCTGTTGTATCATATTACCTCTAGAGATTTATTCAAAATTTCAGAGAAGGAAGGAAACAAGCATTTATTAAGCACCTACAATGTGTTGGGGCTCATTTGATCCTCACAAAGAAACATAGAAGGTAGGTGCTATTACTATCAACATTCTGCAGATGAGGAAAGTAAGAGAAACACAGGGTTAAGAGACTTGCTCAGGGTCACATAGCTAATAAGCATCTATGGTTGGATTTGAACTCAGGTCTTCATAATTCTAGGCCAGCATTCTTTCCAGTATACCATCTAAAATGAGACTTCTTTTAGCATATTCCAGTGCCTCCAAAGTTTATTTTCAATCTAACTTTTGTTCCTTTTTTTATACTTATCACTTCTTGTCCTCACCTTCATCTAAATATTATTCTTTTCCCCTTTACATTCTATTCAATCTCCATTCTAGTTTCTCCAGGAAGAAAATCTTTTGAAGAGAATTGCTTGTATCTCTCTATTCATGCACTAGTTCTCTTGACTCTGCAAATGGAAGCCATTTAGGACAGAGTGACTATATTTTGTGTATAATGCAAAGCCCTCTGGAAGGCTTCAGAACAAAGGAAAGGGTCAGAATACAAGTCATCATCACATATCCTAGGAATCATCAGTTTCTCTTTCTCCAAAACTGAAAATCCTCAGGAGACTAGAGACTGTACTAAGAAATGGGATCACAAAGAAAGGCCAAAAAATTCTCATTAAGGACCCTCAAGGAATTCATGGTATAACAACCTTGTTCAAACAAGATATAGGTGGGATAAGTTGGAAAGAATTTCAGAAGGAATGCATCAAGAAGCCTTTCTTGAAGATGGGACTGTAATTGGCAATAGGGGAAGCTAGGAGAAAGAGATGAAGGGAGACAATATTCCAAGCATGGGGGATATCCAGGCAAAATACTTGGAGTCAGAAAATAAAAGAGTCGGATGCAAGGTACAAGAAGAAGGCAGTATCACTGTATCCTAAAAAACATGAAAGGAAGTAAAGTATAAGGAGACTGAAAACATAGGAAAGGACCACTTAAAAAGGACTTTAAAAGTCAAATCAAGGATTTTATATTTTGTTGTAGGAGCAGTAGGGAGCCACTAGTTTTTACTGAATGGAATGGGGTTGACATGGCTTAATGTTTGGAGGATTGGTCTTTGAGGCAGGGAGCCCTGGCTTCAAATCCTCCCTTTAATATATATATACTGACTATGTGACTATGTCAAAGTGGGGTTTGGTGAAACCTGAAAATGATTTCCAGCTGGAAATTAGGTCAATTGAGTTATCATAGAATATCAGAGCTGCATAGAATCTTAGACGTTTGGCCCACTACCTGATATATGAATTTTATCTCCCACGTAGTACATTGGAAGCCTACAGTGAGGGGACCTTATTACCACATGACAACCTGAGTGCCCGGCATTTTAAATAATTCTCTGAGTTCTTTTGTATTTATGTTAAACTGACCCACATCTCCCAGTCACTTCCATTCAACAGTCCCATTTCTGTCCTCTGGAATGACATAGAAGTCTCCTGCTATTTTTATAGGACAACCCTCCAAATATGATATTCTACTGTCATACCCCACCTAAATTTTCTCTTACTCAGACTAAATATCTATCCCCTGTTCCTTTTAAACAATTTATATGTGACTAAACATTGATACCTTCTATTCCCCATCCTGGTTATCTTTCTATGAATGTACTCCAGCCAGTTAAAATCCTACCTAAAATCTGGTTCCTAGAACTAAACATAATACTCCAGATGTTATTTGACTTTTGAGAAATGCAGTCTGATAATTACTTTTGTTTATCTTGACACTTTGCTGGGATTAATGTGATCGTTATTCTTGTGACATACCATTGTTTTTACTGTTGGTGAGATTTCAATTGACTGAAAATCTTCCCCCCCCCCCCCCCAGTGATCTCTTGCCTAGGCTTTTCTCACACTTCCAAAGGTGTACTGGTAAATGTTTAACTACTGGCACTCTGAAAACTCAGGATGCACTTTTTCCAGCTTAATCTGCATTATTTAAATTTTCTCCATCACTTTCTTAAGTCTAGACAGTCAACAAGAAAATAAATCAAGCTCTGAGTCAAGCATTTGCTGATTTCTAAGGTGTAAATGCTCTTACTGAAAATTTAACAAGAAAATTGGCATAAGCTACCTTTAGCATATCCATACCCAAATCCTTGTACTTATGCCTTCAATATTTTAACCTAAAACTCCAAAATAATAGCTTACATGTATATAATATTTTATGACTTGCTTGTGAAGTGTTTTACATATAATATTTACATATGATACCCCACTAGAATTGCAAATTAGGAGGTAATACCAAACCCTACCAAAATCAATCTTAGGTTCTAGTCTTGTTTCTAGCATTCCAGATTGTTGACATTTCTTAGAATCAAAAGGCTGACATCCAATATAATAACTATCTCAACTTCCTGTCATCCACAATTTGATAAAGATATCATTCAACTCACTTATAAAAATGTTGAGTAGAATAGGTCTGAGTATAGAGCACTGTGGCTCAGCACAAGAGACCTTTTGAGCCGATATAGATTTATTTATTTATTTATGGAAACAAACTTTAAAAAATTATTATGAGCAAAATATATTAGGAAATCAGTTTATATTGATGCATTAATCATTACTCCTTAGATACAGTAATTTATTCCCTAAATAGTAAGAATACTATTATAAGCAAATAGATATTTTCAAATGCCTTGAGGAATCCAGTTCCTGTCTATCTTTAGTAAACTCTTGATCTGATAGTAATTCTGCCATTAAAGGAAATGAAGTTAGTCTCACATGATCAGTCCTTCCCAAACCCCTGCTCACTCCTAGTGATCACTTTTTCATTTCCAATTGTTCATAAACCTTAAGAACAGATTGTAGAGTACTGATGGGAAAATCACACTAGATCAAGGTCACTTGTCCATAGTTTCAAGGCATTAAAAATCATCATGGTATCATTTATCTGTCTTTCAATATCTAAACTCCTCAAAAATATTTATTTTGCATGCCTTCAATTTAGAAGGCAAAGGAGGTGAGTGAAAGTTGTTCATAGTTAGGGTTCATCTGGAAAAAAGTGGGGGAGGCTAGTGTCATATTCTGTGAAATGAAGTTGCAGGTACAACCTGTTCACCAAAGAAAACAAATTGTGAAAACTCTATTTGCACTCAGATACTTTTCTCCCTCTGATGGCCAATTTGACTTCGGGCTATTGCTTTTTCCTGCTCTCTCAGATATCCACAGATTCTTGAATGCTGCATGCTTTTATCATGCTATCTCGGTACATCTTTCCAGATTTTTTAGATTCTGTGTTTGATGATTTGGTCTTCCCCCTCATTTGGCTTGAAGAAATTCTGTTTGTCTTTCTTACTTTGGATCTTCTTTTTGTATTTTAAACCCTATCACCTATTTTTTATATATCACACCTATCACCCCTAAATTTTCAGATGAGACCATGAAAGACTTTTGGTATCCCAAAATTGCTCCATTGCTGTAACCTGGACAGAGAAGGGAAGAAGACAGCACCAGTTGTTGGCAATTCCGAGATCAATCATATTTAAACTTTGATTCTATACTCCAGGGACAATTTTTGACCAGGCCAGGACACCTGAACAGCTTTCTCTTCCTATCTCCTCATATACATTAGACTTAAAAACTCTTTTACCCATCTCCTCTTCCCCTCTCCAGAACATTCATAGATATAGAGTTGAAGGGGGACAGGAGGGAGAGGGATGGGAATAAGCATTATTTCTTTAGGAACTTAAAGAAGTTATTATTAAGTCCAATCTCTCCTTTTACAGAATCCTAGGGAAGTTAGGTGATTTCTCAAAGATTATCTAGTTAATAGGTATTCGAGGCAGGATTTGATTCTAGATGTTCTACTCTTTAAGCCAAAAGTGTATAATAAAATGCAATAGGAAAATATTTTAAAAATAAATAAAAATGTAATAGAACATAGGTAATACTAATATGTAGTTTTCTAAGTCAATTTGTGGCCCAAGGAGCCTTATGGAAGCCACCATTTCTCTTTGATTTTGCTAACATTATAACACACTGCCTTTCTCAATCAGAAAATTATTCTTCAGAACAAATGATAATGAGTCACATTCATATAATGCTTTAGGTGGTCACAAAAATTCTTTAAGGTAAGAAATGCAGGTATTATTGAGAAGATGAAAGCAAAATAGTGGCTGCTTTCTCTTTATTATCTGTTTACTTTATTCTACTTTTTTGTTCTTTACCTTTCTTAGACAAAACTTTAAAAAATTCTTTTTTTTTTTGTCTTTAGCAAGTTTATTTATTTGCTTTACTTTTACTTTTACTTTTCTTTTCTTTTCTTTTTTTTTTTTTTAACAAGCTCTAGCTCATTCTGGACTTTAGCCTTTTGACACTGTTTTTATAAGTTTGTGCCATTCTTTAGGTCTCTTTCTTGGTATACCATCTTTTGTATGTTCCTTGAACAATATTAGCTCACAGAGAGCACCTTGTAAAGGTATATTCTCTCAATGCATTTTTTAAAAATACAAGGATGTAGGGCAAAGTCCCCTTCATAATTTGAGCACATGGATTTGCAGGATATAGCACGTATAAGAAAGTCCATGATAAATCAGGAAAGTTGAAATTCGGTATAGAAAACAGGCAGCAAGGTAATGAAGTGGGACTACAGTCAAGAAGTCCTCAGTCCAAACTTGGCCTCAGACTCCTATTAGTTGTGTGACCTGGACAAGTCACTTAATTCTTAGTTACCTCAGTTTCATCATCTGTAGAAACAAGCTGGAGAAGGAAATGACAAACCATTCCAGTATCTTTGCCAAGAAAATATCAAACAGGGTAATGAGTCAGATACAACAGAACTACAAGGACAGCAACAACAATAGGAAATGGACTTGTCCTTGAGTGTGGATAGTCAGTGGTCTACAGTAGAGTGAAAAGTAAAGAGATCATATCACAGAGGCTCATATGTGGGGAACTTGTAAGGATGGGCAGTCCACACCTCCTGAGCTGCAGGACCTTTGAGCAAGATATTTTGATTATTCTTATTGGTCTGCTAGGGTTGTTCTCTTGTAGGCATATTGATCTGAAGGTTGCTAGCAGATTCAGCTGTGTCTAGCCTTCAGCCGACCTGAATTCCTTGCCGTGGGTACCACTAGAATTTTTTTCAGAAAGAATCATAGCTCTCATCCCAGGAGCAGTAGGAAACCTTCTCACTGTTTGCTCACTTGCAATTGCAGCTCTGAGATCTGCCATCTCTGAAGGGGATGAATGTCTGCTTCTGGCCACTCTCTCTTGAATCTTCTGTAACAGGTTTGAATTCAATGCCCTTGAATTCCTCCTCAGGCTACTGCGAGTTTCCATTGCTAGTGGAAAACGTACAAGAAAAGAGAAATCTGTTTCCTCCCCTGCCTATTGTACTCTGCTAGAAGCAGTAAGACTAGCCTGGTCTTTATCTAGATCTCGACAGGTGTGGCTGACCTTAGTGAATTGTTGGCAATTCCTGTGCCCCATCAGTTGTAGACATCCAAAAACTAGCCTTTTACAATCCTATTAAGTTAACTGAGAAACAACTTCAACTTGATTATCAACTAACACAAGTCCACACTTTATGATGATAGTAAGTTGCTTAGAAAATTTCTTCATATCTTATTAGGTTGTTTAAGAAAGCTACACAATTTAATCCGAGACTTTCCCTTTAAATCTTTTCTCATATAGTTATACACTTTCTGTCCTCAGCAGATAAGATGGGATACTCCTGGAATATTTGTCTGTATTCCTTATTTTGGATTGCTTTTTGGTGATTTAGGGAAGCTCATGCCTTGTCCTTTTGTGTGCCTTATTGCTGCTCTGTACTAAAGAATCTCGGCAATTCTCTTTAGCATAGTTCTTAGAAAATCTTCAATATATCAGTTTTTTTGGATGGTCCAGACCTACCACAGCTGTTGGATCTGGATATTATGCTCACTCCCAATTCATGGTCATTTAAATTCCAAAACAATGTTACAAAATTCTCATATTTTTTGTCGTGAAATTAGAAATAGAAAAGAAAACAAAAATGAAAATAGCAAAAAATAAAAGAGAAAAAAAAGGAAAAAAATAAAAGACAGGCTCTCCCTCACAGAAGAAAAAATGTTATTTCTATATATACTGTACAGTATTTGGGGAATTCCCAACAAGGGCTGGGGAACTAGAATTGAATGGAAGTTACCATTCACCTTTGGGTTAGAAAACAAATTTTCCTCCGTGAAAAATTTTCTAATGTCCCTTTAGCACATAGAAAACTCAAACTTCTCTAAGAGGTTTCTACAAAACAATAGGGCACTCTAAAGAGAAATTCAGAAAAAAAAATTTCTCCAATGAGTTCCTGAAGCAAAAAGAAACCTGAAATTTCTTTAGTGGATTTTTGCAACATATAAAACATCCAAAATGGATGCCTGAACTTCCTATATATTAGGACAGTAGGTTACTTAAAAAGAAATCATACAAAAAAGAAAAATCACCAAGGATTCACAGGTGTCTCCAAAAAACACTTGAGCTTTTGAAGCAGATAACCATCATCTTATGGACCTGTATGTTTTGCTTCTGCACCACTTTTTGTTATCTTTACTAATAACTCATCATCCATTTCTTCCATTTGACTGTGATGCACTCTCATAATCTTTGCTGCTTACTTTTTAGCCATACATAAACATTATGTACCCTTTACTCCTCCCTTGGATTCATATATTTGTATCTAGCTTTTTGACCTACAGTGCTAGTTCATTTTCTCATTTATCATATTGGTTTCTTTTGAACAAAATAAATCTTCCATTGCCATATCTGAACCATGAGTCTTACTATGAAATTTGGTGGTATCTATGAGGCTGTATTTACTTTCAAGTTCCTTTTATTTTTGATTTTTACAAAACTATCTGAAGCTTTAACTATCACTGCCAGTTCTTTTAGTTATTGTTGTATGAATTACTGGGATTACTTTGACTGTTAATCTTTATAATCTGAAACTCTTCATACTATTTGGATTTCTAGTTTAATTTAGGCATCTTTCTCTATCCTATCTCCATTTTCATCTGAAAATGCTCTCTGGTGGGTTAAAAAAAGTCTTTGACCAAACATAATCTTCTTAGTCTTTGGGAGATGCCTTTTGTCTTTAGCCAACATCATTCTGAAATTTTAAGAGCAAGATATTTAATAAATTAAAATGGCCAGCTATGTTCCAAAGAATCAATTCTTTTTACCTGAAGAATTCCTTGAAAGTAGGAATAATTATAGGAGCTTGTGAAATGAAAGGCTTATAAAGGGTTTTGATGATCAACCTTCATCATAGAATCATGGAAATATATAGTTGAAAGACACTTCATTCAGAGATAATCTTGCTTACCTACTTCATCTCTTTTTGGGAGTAGAACTCATGCTTTATACTTCGTGTCTCCCACGACAACACAATATAACATAATGCATATTGGAAAGCAATCTGGATTTAGGGTCAGAAAATCTGAATGCAAATTGCTCTGCTACTCTTTGACCATGTGATTTCATCTCTTTAGCCCTCAGTTTCCTCATTTACAAAAATCATGGTGTGGGACCTTTGAGATCCCTTCCAATTCTAACTTTCTGAGCCAATGAACTGGAGGACTCTCTACATAAATAAAATTTCACATCTGGAAAAAAAAAGGAACATAGGAACAACTCGTTGAGTTTCAGGATTCCTAATTCACTCATTTCCCCTTTTATAATTTTTTTTTATCTGTATGGTAGATAACTACACACCAGAATGCCATATTGACAATTGTTTTCTTTCCAAGGAGAGATGAATTGACATTTTAAAATAATGGACAAAATCCTTGTGAATCTGCTCCTTCTCATGCACCAGTGCTGTCTGATTTTTGCAGCAAAGTAATAGTAACGATAAACCATCTAGGCTGGCCAGTACTCTTGTGCTGCTTCTCTTCCCAAAACAAGGATATAGGAACATTAATAAAGAATAATAATAAAAAAGTCAACAGATTTTACTTTATTTTATCTCAGTTGATTGATTGAGACCAAATCTTCAAGCTTCAAAAGACAAGATTAGATATTATTAAGCCAGTCAGACAAGCATCGATTTAAAAACCCTTTTTAATGCTACATGACTGGTTAGGTTGTAGACCCTTATTAATCTTCTTGTTATCAGTTTGATCTCAGCAAACTCACTTGCTTTCCAATTTTATCCACGACATTTCATTCCACTGGCTCTTGTTTAACTGTTTTTCTATTGGTCAAGTAGTCAGTATGACTCAACTTTAGATTATTTGTTCTTCAGTCATTGCAGTCACGTCTGGCTCTCTGTGACCCCATTTGAAGTTTTCTTGGTAAAGATACTAGAGAGAATCACTATTTTTGTCTCCAGATCATGACAAAACTGAATTATACAGGGTTAAGTGACTTGCCCAGAGTCACCCAGTTAATAAGTGTCTGAGGACAGATTTAAACTCATAAATTGGTGGGCTTCCCTTTTCCCTTCATTCCTTTCTTTCCCTTTTTCCCCTTTCTACTTTCCTTCTCTCTGGAATTGGGTAGATGGAAAGAACTTATTACCTATGAATCAGGTACCTTAACTTAATAATATTTTGGTTCTAATAATTATTTGGAGAAAATTCACTTCCTCTTTTTTTCTTTTTATGGTATGCAAAATGTTTCCAATTTGCATAGGTGCACATCTAATTCTTGTTCATAAAATGCTAGATGTGGGAGTATTCTCTATGGTAATATAGTCCATTCCCTGGCTTCCTGGCAGGACTATTCTTTCTCAGATGGATGTCATGTCAGATCATTTTGAGTCTTTCAAAAGAGCCTCAAAAGAATATTCCAAATTAGACAAGCTGTTCATTAGCAACAACTGGACTCATTTCCTCTAATCACGAGAGAATTTACTATACAAAAGGAAAAAATACTTCTGGGATAAGATTTACTTCATGAAGATTAATTCAGGCTATGTGATAAAGGTAACTAGATGTTATGACTTTACAGGGATAATCCTGATTTCTGACAATCAGTTTTTGGTGTGTAAAATCTTAGGGTATAATAACATTCATGTTTTGGAAGTCTTGTGTATATTTGTATGTACATGTACATGTGTAGGAAATCAGCTTTGTATATATTAGTATGTTTTGATCCTATGGTTGATTATATCAAGGAAATACTGTCAAATGTTCTTAGATCCTTTGTCCTCTTATCTTACTGCCAGTTATGCCTTGCTAAACCTAAAATCTATATTACCCTTACTAATTCCTTCTCACATGTTGCTGGGTGATCTTGGAAAGTAATTCAATCATGCTACTAGGTTCACTACAAATCATCTCAACCAGGCTCTCTCTGCTGCATGGCAATGCTCTTATTCTTTACTATGGACCTTCTATCATACTTGAGTTATCAAGTATTTTGAGCTTTACTTTCCACAGATATCCTTCAACAACTTCCCTGGCTCTCTCAGTATAGAGGCTTCTGTCCTGAGTTCCATCTTGTCTCTCATTCCACTTCTCTCTTTTAAAAAAAATAGTATACATGTAAAGATAATTTTCAACATTAATTTTTGCAAGATTTTGTGTTCCAATTTTTTCTTCCTTCTTTTACCTCCCACCTTCCCAATATTATATATGTTATACACAAACAATTCTTTTAAATACATTTCCATATTTGTAATGTTGTGCAAGAAAAAATCAGACCAAAAGGGGAAAAGTGAGAAGAAAAAAGGTGAAAATACATAGTAGGCATTTAATAAATGATAATTGATTTACAAGATGTGTGTGTATGTGTGATCTTCTCCTGTCTTCTCTAGATGTTTGCTCTTTGATCAATACTCCCTCATATTAATTTTTTTGATGTTCTGGCTCCTTCTCTACCTTCTACAGACATTCCCAGGATCTTGAAAAAATCTTTATTTGATCCTCCCATTTCCTCAAGCTATGGTCCTGTACCTCTCCTATGTTTTACACTTACAGTACTCTAATAGCCTTTTAATTTGTCTTCCCATCTCATGTCTCTCCCCTTTCTAATCTATTTCCAATCCTGTGACAAAGTCACTCAACTTAAATCAGTAAGTCAGAGATATACACATTAGCTTTTTCATCTTTTCCTGCCCCACCCCTCTCCTGCTTCATGAAATTCCAGTGGTTCTCTATTACCTCTAGAATCTGAATTTCTTTGTTTGGTATTTAAAGCTCTTCATGACTTATCAGCTTTCTGTTTTCCCCAGTTGTCTTACACATTCTTCTTCATTCACTCTTCCATCCAACAATTTTGATCTACTTGCCATTACTTACAAATGATAGTGCAGCTCTTATCTCCATGAGTGGAATGTTCTCTCTCCTCACCTCCACCTCTTGACACCCCCTCCTACCTTCACATTTATTTTATTTTGTTGAGAATTTCATTGTAGACTCTTGAAATATCTTGGGGTACTTGAACATCAGAGGATATGATCAAAGTGCTAAAAACACTAGTAATGGCTTGGTCTTTCTCAGGGAATAGCATTCCACTAGATAAGGGGAAAAGGAAATAAAGGGCTAGAGATAGAGACTGCAATGACAAAGCTGGATGGTACAGAAAATAGAGCTCTGGGCAGGGGCTAGGAACACCTAAGTTCAAGTTTGTTCTTGCACACCTTATTACCATGTCAAATTTCTACTTCTGCCTTAATTTCAACTCTAAAATGGGGATCATGAGATCAGATGAGATAATATTTGTAAGGTACTTAGCATACTGCCTGGTACATGGTAGAAGCTATATAAATATTTATTCCCTTCCTTTCCCTCCTCCCCATAAATTATTTCTTAAAGAAGAATATTGATTATCAGAATGAGTTTGTCTACTAGAGTATTGTAGAGTTGGAGTCTCAAGAGATAGGACTGAAGGACATAGGAAGGGTCATTAGAAACTCTGGCTAGCACTTCTCCATCTCCATTTGCACAGGAAATGACTAAATCAGTTCACTGCTACTGTGTATGGGAAGCTTAACTGGCAGTATCCAATCTGGAAAAGCCAGACTATGTGGATAAACATATACTGAAGATTTTAAACCATTTTTCTTTGGTTCAGTTCTTCATTTTTTCCCCCTTGGTGCATGGCCATATTGATTTATTGTTCAGTCATGTCTGACTCTTCATGACCCCATTTAGGGCTTTCTTGGCAAAGACACTAGAGTGATTTGCCATTTCCTTCTCTAGCTCATTTTATAAATGATAAACTGAAGCAAACAGGGTTGACTTGCACAGGTAATAAGTGTCTGAGATAGGACTTAAACTCAGAACTTCCTGATTCTGGGGCTGGTACTGCAGACACTGATTGATAGTGGAGTATGTAGAAAAAAGGTAACTGACCGGTTTACCTACACAATGATTTTTCCCTCTGGACATCTTGTTCTTGCATTCCTAATTATTTAGTCTACAGTGACATTTACTGGGAAAGAAGGTGTTAATTAATCCTGTGTATTGTTGCTGCTGAGGATAGTGGACATTCTCTTTTCTTAAAATTAGAGTTAAGAGAACTAAATAAATATTCATGTCCTTGACAGATTCCAGCCACATTTGCTTTCTCACCTGGCTTTATTTGGAAAATTTTCAAAGGATAGCAATACCCACCATTTTCTTGGTAAACTCACCTAAATTAGTATTATGCATTAGGAAGAAGTAGTGAATCCCTTGACATCCTACATTCCTTTCTCTTTTACTAAATTTTATTACACTTCTATGTAAGCCTCCTTCCTCCCCTGGTGTTTACAGCTTTTCTATATTTTTAGATATTCTTTTCCACAGTAGTATCTCTCAGTTCTCCCCCACCCCCAACTAACTCTCACCCCTACTTTAGTTTTTGTTGGCCAAGCTGTCTATATTCAGTTTGTCTAATCTTTTCTCCTAAGAAAATCATTTCAGGCCTTAATCATTTGTGTTGTTTTTCTCTTCTTCCAGTTATTCGCTGTCTTTATAGTAATGAGGTGCCCAAAATAAATGTAGTATTTCAAGGCCATTGGGATGAGAAATGGAGAATGAGAAAGGTAGAGCTACCCTTTTCTTGCTCTGTGACATGATACTTTAGTATTAGCAATCCCAAATTGTATTGACCTTTTTAGTTGCCATTTTCCATTACAAACTTGGATCTAATTTGCTGTCCCCTAAGATCTCTTGCAATATTACTTTTTCTAAGTTTCTTCCTTCCATTGACTTTGTTTAAATTTTTTTGTCCATTCAGAGGTATTAGTTTGTATATTTTCCAAATTGATCCTTATCATCTCATCTTACTTTTAGGACATTTTCTATTTTAATTTTTTCTCTCTTGGTGACTCTCTTGTTATGAAGGAAGCAGTGCAAGTAAAAGAGAAATATTTATCAAATTGATCCTTTCAGTTTACCTGGAGTTTAGCTTAACCTTAAGATACTTTAGGCATAAGAGAAAGTTTTGGTCTGATAATTTGAAAAAAAAAAAAAGGGACTTATGAATTTCAGATGGATTCCATTATGTTAGAAGAAAAGAAATACTTGAATAATTCCAGATAAGACAGAGAGCTTTGTTTTAGCTGTGTATTTTTCAGAACTCAATCATAAACCTATATAATAGAGTAAGACTGAATTCTGATCCTTTGCTTAAGAGCACAGATTAGGCCTTCTGGCAATCTGAACTACGAAAATGTATGGAAGTGCTGAAGGAAACGAAAAACTCACTTGGTGACATTTCATACATACAAGGGTCATGGAAATTTTATTTTTCCAAGTCTGACCATTTTCCATCATTTTGTACCTAGATCCGAGACAATTTCAACCTGAGAAAATAGTGAGCTAGAGAATGGATCCTGTCAGGTTACCAATCAACTTTATAGTTAAATGATGAATTGCAAGAGACTGTGGAGGGTTTAAAATCAGCTGATCTGTTACCCAGGAATGAGAGAGGATGTTGGAAAACTGAAAGGCAAACTATAAGAACTGTGGCTAGAGAAAGGAATCCTTAAACACACTGTTGTCTAGACATTCCCTATATGCCAGGTGGGGCAACAAATCCATCAGGATCTATCAACGGGGGGGAAAAAAACCAAAACAAACAAACAAAAAAATTCCAAGTAATTTATGTTTCTTGTTGATTTTTAGGTTGATCTCATCCACCTGACCATTTTTCACTGTATCATTCTCTTTCCTTTGAATTCTTAATCTCTCTCTTTTTTTTGGAATAGCCATCCCTCTCTTTAATTCATTGATGGAAAACAACTTATGGATATAAGATTTCCGAGTTCCTCTATTAGCCATCAGCAGCTTGGACTTTCCTTCCCATTACCTTCTTCCTCATTTTCCTAGTATTTTGAAAAAATAAAAGCAATAACACATATATGTTTTAAAATTGAATTGACGCATAGACATGCTTGACCTTAAAATGCATCTGGAGTGCACTAGATTCATTGCTTACTTATAAGATTTCCATCAAATGCTCTAAACTAATAACTTCTGGTCTTTACGTTTACTACTTTCTTGGAGCAAAACAGCTTTCTGTGAATTCCCCATTTGCTCTTAATACTACAGAGTGTAGAATTCTTTAACAAAGCTATATTGGAGTGATTGCTGGGAAGCTTCCTTTTCAGTCAGATGGAGGGTCCCATGAAAGCAGGTACAATAAAGACATTGACTTTGGTGGAGACAGTCAAACAGTGAATAATCCATTGGCCCAAGAAATGTGTCCCTTGGTTCTTCCCTGAACTAAGCAGACACAAAATGACTCAGATTTCTACTTTTCTTAAAAATGAGAGGGGATTTTTGTTTCCCAGCATATATCCCACTGGCATATTGGTAGGATAAATGAGTTGACCAGATTCTGCCAGTTCATAAGTTAGCCAACCCCCTAGGGTACCTTTTAGTCAATTAGTGTTTAAATAGTTCCCTGGAGACTAGAAAAAAATTAATGTTCATCCTTTGCAGTGTCCTAGACCTCAGGTCTATAGGAGCTCACTGCTTCTGAGAAACATTGATAATAGGAAAGTTACAGTATTCCTAAATAATTCTGGCACTTAACAATCCAACCTTGAAAGTGAGAAAGATGTCTCTGAAAAGGTTCCCAAGATGAATATCCACTTATGGGTTAGGTGCAGGGAGCAGCTGATAATAGTTACCAGGGACAAGGGAATTAAATATGGTTCCTCCTTCCTGTTCATTTATTCCTCCTCCTTTTCTATCAGATATATTCCATGGAAGCTTAGCAGCTGAACTAGGGAGAAAGTGATTTTTCCATGACATCCCAGGATCTGTTGAAGAAACTTAAAAAGGCTTAGGAGGGGCGTGACAATTGTTTTCAAGTATTTGAACTGATTGCCCCTCATACCTAGAAGTGTTCTTCCTTTTTACCTCTGCCTCAGAATGCTTTTCTTCCTTTATTTCACATCACAGCTCAAGCACTATTTTCTTAATGAAGCCTTACCTAATCCCCCACTTGCTATTTTCCCTCCCTAAGCACTTTATATTTAACTATTGTGTCTATATTTGTATTTATTCATCTTATGTTTATGCTATATGTATTTATACAAGTACTTCTCCCATGTATTAGAATGGAAGCTCCTTACAGATGATTTCATTCTTTGTTTTTATCCCCAATGCCTAATATAGCTCTTGGCACATAAATGGGTGCTTGATAAATGTTTATTGATTGAGTGATTTGTGAAAGAAAGATAATACTTAATCTACTTGACCCCAGATTGTATGTCAGTGAGCAGTGGTAGAAGCTAAAGACAAATTTGCACCCAATATATGGAAAGACTTTCTGACAATCAGACTTGAGCAAAAAGTAGAGTGCATTACCTCAGGAGATAGGGTGTTCTCTTAAATTGGAGGTTTGTAAGTGGAAGCTGGATGAGTGCACTCATCAAAGGCAGTATAGAGGGAATTCCTGTGGGAATGGATTGGACCATATTGACCTCTGAGGTCTTTTCCTATTCTGGGATTCTATGATTCCAACACATTTTAAAGGGCATTTTCACAGACAATTTGAGGCGATTCTGGCAAGCAAACATATACCTTGGAGTCCTTGCACCAAGTCCTTTCCAGGTGATTTTCCTTTTTCCTTACATACAGATGCATCACTCTAAAGGGTGCAGTTTCCTAGTATTTAAATGGAGCCTGGATCTGATGATAATAGTTGCCCCCTACTTCCAGATTTGCTTAAATCTGATAATAATAGTTGCTCCCTACTCAGAAATCACATTTCCAGGCCCTGAAGTGCACAATTCAAATCATATTTGGAAGCTTGGGATGCCCAGGAAGCCCACTTAATTTACATCAGGAAATGATTTACAATTTCTTCCCTTCCCTCCTACCTCCATCTTTCCATAAACAGAAGTCTCAAAATGAAGCCTCTGAATTACAAGGATGCTAAATGCTCAGGGATAGTTGAACCAATAAAACAACAAAAAGTCCTTCAAGGGCCAAACTCATCCTTTGCCTAGATAAAACTCTGCCATTGACCAACAAGGTCAGAAAGACCAAGTCTCCCGAACTGGTAAAGGGTGAACGAAAATAATTTCTTCTTTGACCTCTTTTTCTGTATCAGCATAGAATAAAGGACTAAAGCCTAAAGTTACCTTCAGTGAACTATAGATCAGAGAAAAGTTTTGAAGTACCCCTTGGAAGAAGATTTGGAAACAAAGGATGAAATATGCACAAAATTATCTTAATATATAGAATCTTCTCTAGGAGGTTCATATAATGAGCTAAAAGAATTGGATTTGAAATCAAGCGACCTATGTGTGAGATCTAGTATTGCTCTTTGGAAAAGTCATTTAACTATCCAAACCTTATAGTCCTTATTTGTAAAACAGGGACAATTAGATTTCCATTTCTTCTTTTACAAGAATTCACACTTTAAAGTGTGAATTAAGATTGTGTTTTAGAAAAGCAGTTCTCAAAATGTGATCCATGGACTCTTAGGTGGGGGGTAGGGAGTCAGCCCATTTCAGGGAGTTTCTGAGGCCAAAATTATTTTGTTAAAATACAAAGATGTCATTTGCTTGCAAAAATATTCCTTCCTTTTCCAGTAACTACTATTTGGATGAGGTTGGATTTTCTTCAAATACTTTAACCAAAACACCAAATTGAATTAGAATTAATGCAGAAGCAGATATGAAAATCTAGCTATTTTGTATTAAATCAGACATTAAAGAGATATGCTAAAATATGGAAAACAATGCCAATCATATACATAGATATTTTTTCATAAAATATTATTTATCTTAATGTGTAATGGATTGTTGTTGTTCAGTTATTTCAGTCACGTACCACTCTTCATGACCCTATTTGGGATTTTCTTGGCAAAGATAGTAGAGTTTTTTTTTTTTGCAATTTCCTTCTCTAGCTCATTTTATAGATGAGGAACTGAGGCAAACAGTTAACAGTTTAGTTAAGCAATTTGTTCAGGGTCACACAGCTAGTAAATGTCAGGCCAGATTTGAACTCAGGAAGATGAATCTTCCTGACTCCTAGGCCTAGCACTCTATCTATTGCATCTCCCAGAAACACTTTATATCATCCCTTTGCTATTGTTCCACAATTGGTAGTAGAAATAAATAAAAATTCTGAGACAAAGGATTTTTTTCTAAACCTCATTTTAGAACTTGTGGCCTACTAGTACTACTATGCAGTCTATATAAAGGGCTTTTATCCATGTTATTTCTTTTGATCTTCAAAACAACCCTGTGAGGGAGAGAAGTATTATCTCTATTTCACAGGAGACTGACTCAGAGGGATAGTGATTTGCTCAAAGGTCACAAAGCTAATTAGTGCATGATAGTGGGATCTAAAACCAGGTCTTTTGACTCCAAGTCTAGTAAGTCTTTTCTATCATGATCTTTGACTTTTCTGTTTTCTCAGAGATTAAGATGATATCATCAAGTTGGACTTCAGCTCAATCAAGAACACAGTTAAATCAGCATATAAATCAGCAGTTTGATAAGAGCAAGCCAGAAGTAGTAGGAGATGTGGATTCTAGTTCTGGCTCTGCTACTAAACTCTATATGAGTACATATGAGGACATAAATCAACTCCTCCCTCTAGATTTGTTTCCTCATCCATAATAAAAATGGCTATAGTAAAAAGGACTCAACTAGACTTTTAAGATCTCTTCCAGTTCTAAAGCTACTATCTAAAATCCCTTCTGGCTTCTAAATGTTGTGATTCTAGGTATTTATTGATCACATGCTATGTGACCAGTATTAAAGAGCATATCAGATAACTATATTAAGGATCTATAATTGCATTGACATGGGAACTCCTCTTGCCAAGCAGAATAGATTTTAATCAGTCTACAACTTATAGGACAAATCATAGAGAGTTTTCTGAAATTTGAAATGACTTGCCCCTTTATAAAAGTATCAAGTGTCAGAGGCAGCATTTGAACTCAGGTTTTGCTAACTCCATATCTTGAACACTAACATATACCTTTTTATAAAAGAAATTATGGTTTTTGCCTTTAAGAAGCTAAAATATATGAAGCTATAATGAGCATTTGAATTAAGATGATAAAACTTGGAACAATCACCCAAGTGATCATATAACCTATTTTAAAACAAAAAAAACAAACCTCGAACCTCACCCAATGCTTGATTTTAAATGTTAATAATTCTATTGTTTACTCTTAGGGTTTCATTTTGATGCTTTTCAGAGAATCCTAGGAGCAGAGCCTCATAGAAATGTCACAATGTTATGAAGAGAAAATTTCAGCCTCATTTCTTTCACTTGACCACTTTCCCTATGAGCACGGATACATATCTTCATTTCTGACCCTGAGGACTAGGTTGATAAGTGCTTAATAAGCTTTAATATGTTATGTAAATGTTGATTGTTATTATTTGTCATTTGCTCCTGAAAATAGAATGCTTGAAGGAAAAAAATAGTGTTTTTTAAAAAGAACATTGTTTTTATTTCATCTTACACAGAAGGCTGGATCAAAGTTCATTGTCACCTAGTGTAGTCAAAATGATTCTGGTTAAATTTGGAAGAAGGTCTCTAGTGGAGTGCTCTAGGTATCTGTCATTGGTTTTAAACATTTTTATCAAGGCCTTGGATAATGGTATATGTGACATCTTATCAAACTTGTGACACAAATTTGGCTTAGGATCCAAAAATTTTTATGGGAGGCAGTATACTGTATTTGATGCCAGAAAACCTGTGTTTAAATTTCCAGCTCTCCTACATACTACCTGTGTTACCGGAGGCAAATATCTTCAGTTCTCTGGGCCACATTATTCTGTTAAATAAAAGGACTGGATTTCTAAAGTTTCTGCCAGCTCTAAATCTATGGTCCTACAATTCTTACAGGAAAGATTATTGGGGTGAATATAAAAAGATCGGTTTAACAGGTGAGAAGTGATCTTACACTTGAGTTTAAGAGATCAACTTTATAAATACAAGATGGGGGGAGGTATTCCTAGTTAGCTGGGGGAAAAAAAAAAAAGAGATCTTGGGTTTTTTTTGTAGACCATAAAATTCCTAAGTCAACATTGTGATATGGCAATCAAAAACACTGAATATGAAGCATAATGTCCAGGACAAGAGACCACATTTAGGGTATGAGATTTCCACATTTTAGGAAAGATGACAATTAGTTGGAAAATAAAGAATAAATTTTAAAAATGGTAAAAGCATATGGAATCAATAAGAATTGGTTGAGTCAGTCAATCACCAACTATTTATTAATTGCTTTTTATATGCCAGGAAGGCATTGTCCTCAAGGAAAAAAAAAAGGATTCTTGTTCTCAAAGAGCTTTAATGTGGTAGAAAACATTCAAATACAAAAACCAAGATAAACAATAATTGCATGATAATTGGATGGGGAAGACACTTGAAGTGAGAAGAAAGAGGAGCCAGAAAGACTCTCTGAAGAGAGTAAGAGTAAGATGAATATAAAGGAAGCCAAAGAAGTTGAAGACAGAAGTGAGGAAGGAATGAATTCCAGCCCTGGAAGAAAGCTAGTGCAAAAGCATTGAGTCAGGAGGTAGATAGTACTCTTTATGGAATAGTGAACAGACCACTGTAATTGGATGGTAGAGTATATGGTGGGAAAGTAAACAGAGACCAGGTTGTGAAGGGCTTTAAATATACAAAAAAGATTTTCTATTTGATCTTGGAGATAATTAAGAGCCACTATTAAGTAAAGGGATGACATAGTAACATCTGCATCTTAGAAAATTGCTTTGGCAGCTTAGACAAGTCAGAGTGATCAGAGGACTTGAGATATAAAGATCAATTAGAAGATTAATGTAATCTCCAGGAAGAGGTGATGAAGGCCTATACTAGGGTGGTGGGTTGAGAGACTTAGCCTGGAATAGATCAAATGTCCCCAAATATTTGAAGAGCTATTGCTGGAGGACAAACTAGCATCCTTCTAATAGCCACAGAGGGCAGTCAGGAATAATGAGTAAAAATCATGAAAAGGACAAATTTAGACTGGCTACCTGGGGAAAATTTCCTAAAGACAAGAGGCATCCAAAAGTGGAATGGGCTGTTTCAGGAGATAATTGGGTTTGCCTTTAGTAGAGGCTGTGAGACAAGGATTTGATGACCACTTATTAGTTATGTTGTGGACTGCAATATCACTTAGGTTTAGGTTGAACTAGAAGACTGTAATGTTCAGGCTAGATTTCTGGAGGACCTCCGCACCAGCCTCGATCTTAGTGCAGTAATGCAGGAGGAAAGCCATCAGAAGGATGGTCAAAAATAGAATGTCTCATTTCCAATCCTTCTTAGCATAACGAATATGTGTGAACTAGAGAACCATTGCATTACCATACTAAGTACTAAGTATATATGTGAACTAAAGAGTCATCATCTCATCAATTCCACTGAGTTAACATCTTGTTTCAAGTATACTTCTCCAGAATTCTGGCCTTCTACAGATGACTTCTGAAGTTTCTTTCAATTCAATTTTGTGATAAACATTGTCCAGGAAATTGTAAGCTACTTAGGGCAGGGACTACCTTTAACTTGTCTGCTTTTTTCCTAGCTTATTAGTATGAAAGATATAAAAGTCACTGGAGTGAGTTAGAGATCTGCAATATAATAGTTTTGTGACCTTGGACAAATCATTTAACTTCTCTCAGTTCTCTCCTTTATAACAAATGAGCTAATGATAGCTGTCCTACTTCTTATATCAGGCACATAATAAGCATTCAATAAATGCTTACTTACTTGCATGAGGTTATTGGGATGAGCAAATGACAATGTGTATAAAATGATTTGTAACTTTAAAAGTTACAATAACTTTAAAAGTGGAAGTTATTTTTGCTGTCCACCATATTGGTCAGTATTGTGGGTAATAATAATAATAAAAACAACAAATCAGAGAGAGAGAGAGAGAGAGGAGGAGAGAGAGAGGAGAGAGAGAGAGAGAGAGGGAGGAGAGGGAGGGAGGGAGGGAGGGAGGGGAGGGAGGGAGGGAGGGAGAGAGAGAGAGAGAGAGAGAGAGAGAGAGAGAGAGAGAGAGAGAGAGAGAGAGAGAGAGAGAGAGAGAGAGAGAGAGAGAGAGAGAGAGAGAGAGAGAGAATTCTGACGGTAAAGGGTATGGAAAAGAGAAAGGCAGAACAAGAGGAAGGGAGAGGACAGAAAAGAGAGTTGGTGAAAAGAAAGAGGAAGAAATAATATTGTTAGGAAGAAAAATATCTTTAATGACTTGGTCCCTTTGGTTCTGGGTACCTTGACCTAGGAGGGAGGACTTGGGTTTGAAACGCTCAAAGCATTGGCCATTGCAGAAACCTGGCACCAATGTAGTCAAACAAGCAGGTTGAAGTCTAGGAGGGTATCAGAACCCCACTGCCTAAGGGTTATCTCTTGAATCTCCATTGTCACATAGCTAATAAGGATCTGAGTCAGAATTTGAACCCAATCTTCCTAACTCCAAGTTTAGAATGATATAGAGAAAGTTATCCTTTCTTTAATACAGTGGCACATATATAGAGGACTGAGCAAAGAAATCTGATCTAAGTTTTTTTTCTTGAAATATAATATTTTATTTTCCCCATATTATAATTTTTAATATTTTTTTAAATTTTGAGTTCCAAATTTTATCCCTTCTTCTCTCCCTTACATGCCAATTCCCTGAGACAGTAAAGTTTTGTTTAAGATCTATTTAATAAGGTTTAGGACAGATAAATTATATCATCATATAGAGGGTGGGAGTAAAATTACCATTTGGTATCCTATTGGAAAAGTTGAGGACTTCTCCATTTCACTTATTCACATCTTATTTTGAAGTTGTCTAAGGACTAGAGAATAGTTGAGGATCACATTAGCTCTTTAGTCTCAGTTTCTCATCTCTACAATTAGAGGGTTGGACTAGAAGACTTCCAAAGTCCCTTCTATATCTATAACTGATTCAGGATCTGAACACAATTTTATTGGGTCTAAAAAGGGAGATTTGGGACAATCCTACTGCAATAGAACTAAAAGAAAACGTGGATCCTTGGTTGTGAAAAGAAAGCCCATATATCTATATACCCCTTCCATTTCCTCAGCCCACCTCCTTCAGGAATCTTTAATTAAAATATAGAATGTATAGTGGGAAGGGGAAAATCATGTTGTGGTACAATGTTATTTTGCCAATATTGTCACTATAGTCACTATCACAAGCATTGACACAACCCAATCTTTAAGATGGCAGTTATGGAGAGGGAAACTGCCATTTTTTGAGTTGTAACAGTTTCTAACCCCTAACCTTCTCAAAGAGCATCAGAGATTTCTGTATTGAGTGCTAATATGTGGTCCTCACATTAAGAGGACAGCAAAAGACTGATCCTTAATAGAGAAAAACAAAAAATTAGATTTGATCTTCCACTATTAACAGGAATTATTCAGATGGTCTAGGTCTAATGGGATAGGGAGATGCCTCTGTAACAGCCCAAGTCTATTTCCTTTACAGAAAAAATTCAGACTTGCATGATTATAGAATAAGACTGGGGTACTATTTATATGCCTGAGATGTGTGTTTACATGCCAGTCACATCTATGGTCCCTTTATGACGGTAGATCTCTTCCCAGTAAAATTAGAAGCTACATACCTTATACAAATAAGTAGCTCATAAGTACCAAGTATTGTATCAGATGTTTAAAAAAAAAGTTAGCTATATATGATCCCAGCTTCTCCAGATATATAAAGTTGGATGTAAAGAATAAACATTAAAAAGAAGACAAGCATACAAAGATCAACTATTTGAAACCTTTAAAAAAAATAACTAAGAAGCCCAAGGTTAGGTATTTTGGTTTTCTGAGAATCTAACAAAGGTCAAGAAAAAAACAAGCATTCCAGAGTGGAATTTGTGTGCCACAAATGAGCCCAACTGGTACTAGAGATATTCGTAGGCTCTAGTTTTTTGGGGGTTTTTTTTGGACTCTCACCTCATTGCTTTTTTCCTTCCTATTCTTTGTCAAAACCTGCTCTTAAAGAAGGATCTAATATTAGCCATGTGCTGTGAG
The DNA here is from genome assembly GCF_048593235.1 of Sminthopsis crassicaudata. Lineage (NCBI taxonomy): Eukaryota > Metazoa > Chordata > Mammalia > Dasyuromorphia > Dasyuridae > Sminthopsis > Sminthopsis crassicaudata. The sequence goes on from NC_133618.1 coordinate 561,107,537, forward strand.
CTAGAGGATTTGATCACTGGTGAAATAATTCTTAGCATCAGTGAACAGAAAGTGGGGCATCAAGATTTGTGGGGGAAGGGCAGGTTTCTGATATCATACTGTCTAGATTGGCTCATAATGTAAATACGGGGGACAGCCTTTTTAAAAAGTTGATGGCCAAAGCTCCATTCAGATCTCTAACAAATGACTACTTTGATGATCATTAAAAAAAAGACAATTTGTAATTCATCAAGCTCAAAAGCTTTTGATGGACATAGTCAATGTGGTTATAAAAATAAAAGAATTTCTCAATTGGGGGGAATTCTTTGCTTCAAATGACTGAGAAAATCGGATATCCAAGATATCTAGGGAATTGACATAAAAACATAACGAGTTATTCCCCAACAATTAAGTGAGTAAATACAAAGAGCTCTGAAAAAAAGAATCACAAACTGCAAACAACTATATGAAAGATTGTACTTATTCACTTAAAAATTAAAACAGGGTAAGGGTGTTCTAACATCCTTGAAATTGGAAAAGATAGCAAAAGTTAGAAATAGTCAATGTGGGAAAAACTGTGGGGACCTATTACATATAACACTAATATATTGTTTGTAGAACTATGAATTGGTTTAGCTACTCTGGAAAGCAATTTAAAAATATGTCAGAAAAGTCACTAAATTGTTCTTAGTCTTTGACACAGAGAAGTCCATGGAGCATATGTGCTTAGATCCTATTTGTACCAACATATTCATAGTTTCACTTGTAGTAGGAAAAAAATTGGAAACAAAGTGGGTGTCCATCAATTGGAGAATACCTGAACAATTTGGAGTACATGCATGTAATGAAATATTGTTTCTTTCATGATCTTTGGCAAATATGAAGAATTCATGGAGATATAAGATTTATATACAATGAAATAGGGCAGAACTAGGAGAACAATATACAACAGCCATGACATAATGCTATAAATACTATAAATATAATAATAGTTATAATATATATAATATAATTATAATAGTTTGTAATACTATAAACAGATAGTACAAGAGTATAAAAGAATATACAAAAAGAATATTAAGATAAGTCAGACTCTTAGGTCATTATAAAGATCAATCTTGACCCTTGGAAAAAGAAGAACAAATTCATCTCTTTCCTTTTGTTAGGAGGTTGAGGACCTCTATTTTTTGATAGTCACTATGTTGATGAATTTTTATTAAATCTTCCTTACTATAAAGGAAGTTTCCTGATGTTGTGAGGACTGAGACTATCTGTAAATGAGTGTGACATAAAAACAAAAGATGTTAATAAGACATAATTTTTAATCATGTAAGGATATAAATTGTACCCCAGTTGTCTTTTCATTAGTGTCACTGGCTTATATAAGCTATCGATCAACATCAGGCCAGTCAGTGTCAATTTTAATTTATAATTATATTGCATAAAACAGGTTAGAATTAGTCTGTATAGTTTCAGAGGTCAACTTTTCTAATGCACTTGTCATGAATGAGAACTATTATTGTTTTTGTTCACTCATTTTTCACTCATGTCAGACTTTATGACCTCAGTAGAATTATAGAATTATAGAAACTCATAATTTAAAGGGAGCTTCCAGGTAATCTATTCCAACCTATTCATGAGTAGGAATCTTCTTTATATATATTTATATTTATATATATATATATATATATATATATATATATATATATATATATATATATATATATATATATATATATATATATATATATATATATATATATGTCTCAAATGTAGTCAGCCTATCTTCACTGGGATACACCATCATCACCTCATGCCTGAACTATTGCAAGAGCCTACTCATTGATTTCCTTGCCCCCAATCTCTTTCCACTCTAGTCCTTCACTCAGCTATCAAAGTGATCTTCCTAAAGTACCCATTTTTGGCACATCATCCTGTCAACCCTCTCTTCAACCAGTTTTCTATTGGCTCCAAAATCAAATATAGAATCCTCTGTTTGATTTTTTAAATTCTCCCTAGGCTGTGCTCTTCTTGTCTTTCCAGTCTTCTTACTTTATACCTTATAAGATCACCCCCATTACATACTCTACAATCTAATGATACTAGTCTCCTTTCTGTTCCTCACATTATACATTTCATCTTCAAGTCCAGGCATTTTTATTGGCTACCCCCAAACTCTTTCTTTTTTCATCCCTACCTCCTGGCTTCCTTCAAGTATCAGTTAAAATCTCAAAGGTAGAAACCTTTCATGCTTCCCATGCCCACTTAATTCTAGCACTTTCTCTCTGTTGATTATCTCCAATTATCCTGTACTTTTCTTGCTTGTACAAAATTGTTTGTATATATTAAGCTTTGAGTTCTTTGAGAAAAGGTACTGGATTTTGTATTTCTATTTATCCCCATGACTTATCATAGTATCTGACACATATGAGACACTTGAATGCTTGTTGACTGACTTGATAACCATTCTGGAGGACTTTCAGAAAAGGGAAACTCATTACATTCCAAAGCAATTCATTGCCCTCTTAGCTCTAATTATTGGAAAGCTTGCCTTTATAACAGAGCTAAAAAACTTCTTTCCTGAAATTTCCATAGATTCAGCCCTCTGTGATCATAAAGAACAAGGCTAATCCTTTTTTAAACACAAAATCCCTTTAAAAATGTGATGGTCTATAATATGTGCTGCCCCTCCAAATAGATTTTTCCACAAATTAAAAATGTTCAAGTACTTCCACTAATTCTTGAATGGCATCTTCTTCAATCTCCTCACTATTTTGTCTCCTTTCCTTCCACCAAAAAGCATTCTAATTTACCTGAGTCCTTTCTGAAATATGGTGCCCAGAACATAATACAACACTCCAGATGTCTGATCACTATAGAGAATACAATGGAACTCTCTTCTCTCTTACATGTAACATTATGTCTCTATAAATGCAGGCTATAACTAAATTAGCCACATTGATAAAGGTTATTTTGAGTCACAGACAAAATTGTTAAACAAAACCTTATCAAAAAGAAATCCCTAGAGCATTTCAACAGACAACTACAAGTTTATATTATTCATTACTGGCAATTCTTTGGGTCTCATAATTCAACAATGAATTGTTATATAATCTCTTCTGTGCTCAGAATGACTCAGGACAATGCCCTGACAATTTAGATCTGATATTAGAACAAAATGAGACATTCACATGCCACTCCACAGTTGAAAAAAAGAGTGTTTTACTTAGCCATAGCAAGAGGATATTCAATACAAATAGACATTAAGGATATTTTGAATGTAGCTGAGCCTAAAGATTTCCTTGCCCGAGTTGAATATCATGAAAAACCATCCAAATATCAGATCATTCGGTCTCTCACTACTCCCTTACCCAGTCCTCATGTCTAATTTATTTGCAGAAGGAGATCCCATTATGATAACTTTTAAGAAAGTTAGCCTAACTTGCATGGGAGTAAAGTGAAGGGTTAAGATATTGTTTCTATCACATTATCTAGCCAATTTCTAAATATTGTTTACAGTATTCTATGGAAGATGTTATCAAATGATTTACTAAGGCACAGTTATTCTAATTCTACAGCATTCCTCTGATCCATTAGTTTACTTATCCAGTCAAAAATGGAAATGAATTGTGAATTGAATAATCTGCTCTTGGCAAATTCATGTTCACGTGTAATAACTGCTTCCTTTTCTAAATGGCAGGAAGGATTCTAGAAGACCACTGATCCCCAGTGACATACTTCCCAATTGACTATCAGTTTATATGTATTAGCCACCTAGATTTCATAAATTTATTAGCCTTTAGAAGAAGATACTTACAAAAGTAATATATTAGGAATAGTTAGTACAAATTTATCTCTAAACTAGGGACATACTCTTGCTTAAATACATACAGTGTCTAGGAAAAAATGAGCTCAACCAGAGAGTACAAGAGACAAAAGGATAGTTCAAAGGTCCTACTTATGGGAAATCTTTTACTTACTTTGTGAAATCCTCAAGAACTTGTCCTTTGGCATGGTATAGCTTTCTATTAGAATCTTTGTAGGATCTTGATGGTGACTTTTCTTGGTATATCTAGTTTATCTTTGCTCCTGATATAGGCATTGTCATTAATCATTGTTGTTTTAAGAACACAGTTAGAATGCTAATGAGAATTACAAAACCTTTAGTCTTTTGAAGTTCACAAGAAAAGAAAGGCTCTCCTCTCTCCCTTAAGTAAGCCTCTCAGAAACTTGCCTAAAACTGATTCAACCACTACCATCTCTGCCCCACTGGCCCAACAGTTTAATCCCCAGGTTCTAGGCTGGTTTGCTATTTTATTCAAATCCTACAGAGGATGTCTGAGGCTCTTCAGCTAACCCCAGTATTCATAAATAGTAGTTTCATTTCATCCAATGGCTTTTATTCTTTCCTAATTTATAAAAGATTGTTTCCTTCACAAAAATGAATGCTTTTGATTGGTTGATCCTCACCTGATTAAAATGTTACTTTAAGTGATATAGAAGTGATTGATTGATTCAATTGACCACCATCCTTACATATGCAATGGGGAAACATTAGAAATGCTTCCAATAAATAAAAGCAAAGATCCTGCTTTCCCTAATGTTAATTAACATAGGTCTAGAAATGCTAGCAGTAGAAGTTAGACAAGGCAAAGAATTTGAAAGTATCCTGATAAGCAAAGAAAAGAAATACTATCCAATATGTTGATGATCTGATAGTTTACTTACAATATTCTACCCCCCAAAAAAAATACATAACTTAAAATGTGAATAGCTTCATAGAATCCAACAGTCTTCCCACATACACACACACAAAATCAATAGCATTTCAACATCCCAGTAACAAAATCAGAAGGAAATAATAAAACAAGAAGTCCCATTCAAACTAACTACAAAAAGTTTAAAATATCTATCTGACAGTCATTTTACTAAGGCAGAGACAACATCTATATGGATTCAATTACAGAACACTCTTTAATTAAATAATGAATGACTTAAATAACTAGAAGAATATTTAGTGTTCATAGCTGGACAATGTCAACATATGTGCATATATGTATATATAACTGATGTGGTACTAGTGGTATGAGAATTGGGGTAGGGAATTCCCTTTGATCAGTGCAGGTCCAATGTGAAAGAATTCAGAAATCTGAAATCTGTTTGTGGCAAGAAAAGGGATTTTTATTGGCACTGAGAAGCCATCTTTGCTGGGAAGATATATTTCTTAGTGACAAAAGGTCCTGTTAGGGAAATAAAGGTTAATATTGAGAGGAGAATGTTTTCACAATGGGCAAGAGTCCTGGTAAGTAGCTTTGGCAAGAAGAGAGCTTTATTGGCAAGCCATAATCCTACTTCAGACTTCTGCAGAGATTGGGGTTCAGAGTTGTCTTTTATTGGCAGTCTGGGGCTAGTTGTCTTTTATTGGCAGTCTGGGGCTAGGACTTCCATTGAATGAGGTTCCTTCAAGTTGTCAATGCCCCAAGACCTAGATTTCTAGTTGAAAAGAGTGTACTTATCTTGGAGTTTCAAGCCACTCAACAACTGGGAATTTGAGCTACTGAGCATGGTCCTACACTAATCTTCAACTCAATAGAGGGTAAGACCATATCTCTGGTCAGATCTCCAACTGAATGAGACCACTTAACTGCACTGAAGGGTGGGTCTCTGTCAGAGGAGAGTTTCAGAGTTCATTTGCTTCCCCCCAAAAGTCAAGGGGGACAGTTTCGGGATTCATCCTTGTCATAGCTATACAAATCAAACTATTAAAGTGATACTTTATAAGAAAAAATAAAAATTAAATTAAATTAGAGGACAAAAGATCTATAATCTCAAAGAAAAAATTACATTAGTTTATAATTTTCCTGTACAAACATAACAATTTCTTTACCATTTTTTCTGGTGAATTATAAGTTTCTTGGGACAATGAATGCTTCCTTTTTATCTTTATATCTTCAAAACCTAACTCATGCAACATTGTAGATGCTTGATAAAAATGTGTTGAGTTGAAGTCCTTATAAAAAGGATTTCTATTTGTATCATGACAACTTCATTTCTCAGAACTTCCTAATATTCATAGGTTAACTTTACCTCTAGAATTATAAGTTATAAAATACTGCTTCTAAGAAGTTGAAGTCTTCTTCAAAAATTAGTTATGCATCAGACTACGCAAAGCAATAAAGATATTCATTAAGCACTTACTATGACTCAGAAACGATGCTAAATACTAGGGATGTAAATACAAGCCAAAAGACAATTCCTACCTTCAAGGAATTTACATTCCAATAAGGAAGAAAAGGAAGCACATCAAAAGATTATGGTGAAAAATTCCCAGAAAGTCAGAAGCAGAAGCAAGAAATCCAGAATGGAGTGATCATTTCCTCCCTAACTCTCCATTGAAGTTCTCATCATTTGCACTCTGTACTAGGTTTCCTCTTTGGTCAGAATAGATCCTAAGTAGTAATTTACCTTGTTCCTTCCTCAGCCTTTTGAAAAGTTTAGTTATCATGAATGGAAGTCAAGAATTTGTCAGTCATTATATGTTTGGCAGATACCTGAATACTTGAAGTTCCTCTTCACTACTGTATTATGCCTCTGTGTCAGACTTGTGATGTTTTCTATAGTCTTAAACTCAAATCCTTCTGTTAAAGTGTTGCAAAAAAATACTCCAATAACAATATTGCTTAAGTTTCTGCCCCTGTTGATCATAATTCATATGATCATGTTTACCTCTTTTGCTTATGAGTTTTGTTTTGTTTTATATATCTACATATGTGTATGTATATGCATACAGGCAAATATGTTGTATATATACATATATAGCATAGGTACACAAATATATATATATATATATACATATATAGCATAGGTACACAAATATATATATATATATATATGGACCAACTCCAGCATCTTAATCTATATCTTGCCCCTGGATCCAGATGACTGTGGAGGGGAAAGTGAGCCAGGTAAACTTGCACAGCCCTCCATCACTTAAATCCAATTCATTTGCATGCCATGTAATCACCTATCTAATATCATGATCCTCTTTGAGACCAAAGAACAAACAACAACAATAGCGACCATGACAAATGACATATATAAATGTATCTAATATATATATATATATATATATATATATATATATATACATATATATTTGACTAATATTTTAATCTATTTTATTCCTTTTGAATTAGTATACGAAAATATAGAGTGCACTAAATTTCTAGGTTATAAGGTCCCTGTGGTCAACAAATGCAACATATCTAAATTTTGTATCACCACATTGCCTACCAGAGTATTCTGCACATAGTACGGATTTAGTAAATTGCAAATAAAATACAAGCTAGGAGATTACAGCAATATATGACATATATCAGACTTATAGTAAAAGAATGTATTAGTAAATGAGACAAAAAGCATTTATATAATATGAAATAAATAACTTTATTACATTAAATTAAAAAGGTTTTAGACAAATAAAATCAATATAAAAAGGCAGAAAATTGGGGGAAAACTTTATAGACTTTTTTGGATAATGGCTTCATCTCAAATATATAAAGAACTCAGTAAAATTTATAAGAATAAGAAATATTCCCCAATTTATGAACTATCAAACAGTCAGTTTTTTCAATGAAGAAATCAACATTCTATAAAAGTCATATAAAATTATTTAAATAATTATTTACTAGAGAAATGCAAAATAAAACAACTGCTAGATATCACATCACACCTATAAGATTGGCTAAAATGGTAGAAGTGGGAAATAACAAATGATGGAGGGAATATGGAAAAATTAGGATATTAATACATTGTTAATAGAACTCTGACCTGTTCTAACCATTTTGGAGAACAATCTGTAATTATGTCCAAAGAGTTATAAAGTAATTAAGCAATATCACTACTAAGTCTATATTCCAAAGAGATCAAAGAAAAAGGAAAAAAGATTTATTTGTACAAAAATATTTATAGAAAATAAGGGAAATTCCCATCAATGGAGGAATGGCTAAATCAGGTGTGGTATATGATTTTGATACAATACTACTATGCTATAAGAAATGATGAGCAGGATGATTTTAGAAAAACATGGAAAGACTTGCATGAAATAATGAAAAATGAAATGATCATATTTAAGAACAATATTGTTTGAAGTATAATTGTTTACAATCAAATTATTTTGAGTATTGTAAATATTCAAATCAGTTATAAAGGACCTACTTACATACTACAAAGAACTGATAAACAGAAGTGTATATAATATGGTTTTACATATAGTTATAAATCTGCACCAAATGGTGGCCTTCTCTGTTGCAGTAAAAGAAAATAGAGGAGGAAAACAGTTTAGAAATTAAAATGCAAAAAATAAATAAATAAATAAAGAGAACAAAGGGGGAAAAAAAACTGGTCCTGGCTAAGAAATAAAGTGGTGAATCAGTGAAATAGATTAGGTATACTATATACTCCACTTAATGACCATAGTAAGCTAGTGTTGAATGAACACCAAATTCCAAGTTTGGGGGAAAACAACTCTAGAAAATTGTTGGGAAAACTGGAAAGGAATTTGAACTAACATTTCACACCATATACCAAAATAAATCCCAAATGTATAAATGATTTAGAAATAAATGATAATATCACAAGTAAATTAAAGGAGCATGGGAGAGAGCATCACAGAAATTAAAATAGATAATCTGGATTACATGAAATTAAAAAAACTTTTGTACAAACAAAATTAATGAAATCAAAATTAGAAGGAAAACAAAAAGAACAGGGGATTACAAACAAGTTTCTCTGAAAAGGCCTCATTTCTCAAATGTAT